>NC_092425.1:17565680-17716639 GCF_036169615.1 Heliangelus exortis | reverse complement strand
ATTCTTCCAAGTAAAATACAACCTGAATAAGTACAGTGAGCTGCTATGCAAGTCATTTTCAGCTTAGAAGAAGATTTGTTATGACTACAGAAGGAAAAATCAATGAAGAAAACACTGTCTACATTAGCAGTAATTTTACCTTCCTCCCAATAATTACAAAAAGCTGAAAAAGGCAGAGGGAGCAATGAAGGAACAGAAGTCCTTTGCACATAAAGTGTGCTTGCATTTTCCAAGCTGACATTATTATGCCTTTACAACGAAAACATAAAGAATTACTAATACAACTCTCTCAAGCTCCATGGAACAGACAAAACAAGTCTGTGTTGGGTGCCTCAGTTGTTAGCCAACAGTACTTTGTATGCTAAAATCTTGGTGCAGTTTGGAATGATATTTTTATTTTGTAGTTGAGTTGACCCTAATGCTTATATCCCTTTATTTTGTTTTATATCGGTTTATTGTTGAAGGTGAGTAGTGACAACTAAAAGTAAAGGGAGTTTGCCCTTCTTCAAGGTGATATTATTGCAAACATTACTATAGGTTTGGCATTTTTGCTTTACATTTTTTAACTTTTTGCAAATAAGTCTGCTTCAGCCAGAATGTGTGGCACATTCAGTACTCCTGAGGCTGCAGCATGGTGCAATGTGGAAGAATTCACCCTCCTACATCTTATTGCAACACCAGTCACTTCTGAAAAAATATTAAAACACTTCCCCCAGTTCTCTTTCAATACCTCTTTCAGCTAGTAAGATTCAAAACACATCTCACCAGATTCATTTCCCTGAAAAACATTTTGCCTGGTACTGTGTAACAATGCAACGACAGAAAAGTGCAGGTATGGCACTGAAACAAAAAGTGAAATATATTTCCTCTTCAGTTCACCAAAACACAGACTAATGTCTTTCAGAAGATAACTCAGAAATTTTTTCATCATGTCTGGTACTTTTTACCTTTTTTTCCCTCTTCTTCTAAAAAATGGCACATTTCCCCATACCACAGTACAGTGTCAGTCACTCTAAAACTGATAAATTCTAGATGATAGATCAAGTCATTATTGCACCAAGTCAGCATCATTGTAAGCATATTCAATTCCACTGACTTCAGCTCTGTAGCACTTCGAAGTCTGAATTTGCTTCGTAAAGTTTAGGCATATACTTCTAAAAAAAAAAGGGAAATATGTACTTATTTTTATACTGAACTACTAAATTAAATGGTCATAGGCACAGAAAGCAAGGGGTCTCAGAATTCTCTGATACTTGCAGGAAAGCTGCTCTCCAGCACAAGGAAGCCAGACCACATGGCTCGTAATTTGTATTACTCAATAGGGTTTGATTTGTGCTTGGGAGACAACTTAGTCCAATAAGCAGCACAAAGGAGCTCTCCTGTGGGAGCTGTAGCATTACTCATTTTATGAGACACATTGATCCAGTCTTTTGGCACCTGCAGCTTCCCAGCAGTAAGACCCAGATCTCCTTGTATACCCACCTCTGCAACACATTTGGTTGGATGCACAGTCCTCTTCTCCAGTTCCGTATTTTAATCAGTACCTGTGATTGCTTTCTGTAACACGCATTTTAAATTAAAGACAGCAAAATGTTTTTCATGTCTCTTGCCTTTTCATGGTCCTGCCAGACCTACCTCATGTTTCTGCTGGTTCCAGATATCTGCTGGGTGATTCTATGCCCTCTGTTCTAGCATGAAATTGGTGTCTCACGTCTCCAGAAACTCATAGTCTCATCACCAAATAAATACACTTAACAAAATAAGTCATGCAGCACAACTAAATTCTCTTTTTTTGTTATTTCAAATTGCATTTGAGTCAGTTTACAGCTAGAGTCAGGTGCATTAGAGCATGACACAGCAAAAGAGCTGGTTTGTCTGGCTGACCTGAATGTGAAGTATTTGACTTTTAAAATGTTTTATAATAATAATGAAAGATGAACTTCCATACCCTACACAAAGCTGTTTTGTTGTTCATTTTTCAGTTTGCCTTGTTTGTTTGTTTGTATTACAGTTAGGGCCTAATCTCATGAGGTGCTGAACAGGCCTGAATGTGATTAGTACAATAGTCATGAAAGACATGCAGAACCTCATTGGATATGGTCTTTTAAAATTGTTACTATTTATCAAAAAAACAAAAACCACCACCCAAAATGAAAAAAAAAAAAAACAGCTCTGGTTACTTATGCCACTGTTGGATATCTGTTTCCTTGCTTCAGAGAGAATAGGATTTTTTTTCCTGGCAATGCCTATTATAAAATTTTCGCTTTTCTCTCCACATTTCCCTAAATGTTTCCCAAGTTTTCTCAGCCACTGTACTAAAATACAAGAGACTGTGTCATTAATCACAGCATATTTTGAAAAATACTGATTTTCAGGGCAAAGGTATTCACTATCCTCATTTATAAGCATTCAAAAATAATCATCTGCTCATTTGAAAGTACCATTAAAAAACTGAACCATCACAACATGACACACCATGTTCCTTGCTTATTCAGTTTGTTGACTATTTATCCCTGTGTCAGACAAGTTTGTCTTCAACATATGCTTTCTATACAGCCTATTGGTGTAAAAAAATAATTATAATGTTTATTAAATTAAAATAATGAGGTTTATATGAACTTTCAATAATGCAGACAGGCAGACTATAACTGTAAACCACATGCTATATACTTTGGACTTTTACGGCTTTTAATTTATCAAAGGAAATAATTAGCACACTTTGTGGCAGCCAGTGATGGAATTTATTCATTTGGAAGCCATGGGTTTCCTGTCATTAAAACTACATCATGTCCTTCCTTTTCTATTAAACTTCAACTGAGGGCAGTAAGAAGTCACTAAAAGGAAATGAAGAGTTTTTTTGGCAACATTCACATGCAATGATTTAATACTGCTAAAAGATAGCAACCCATAATGTATGCCAACAAGGGATGAGGGTTCCAATTACCACATTATTTCCTTTATTTGCTGCTCTTTTGTGGTTCAATTAACTATGATTTGCAAATTCCCTTCAATAAATTTATTTTCTCTTCATTGGCTTAATGCATTTTTCATTCCTAATTACAATGCTTCTTTTGTGGCAAAAAAAATTCAGATCCTTAACCAATATCTTGAGATTTATATGTCATAAGATATCACTTTTTGCCTTTCAAATGATCAATCACATCTCATTACTAAAGATTCATTTTGGCCAATCTTAATGCTTTTATTTTTCTTGGACATTTTTTCAAATTTAAGTAGCAAAATATCTGGATTTTCTTCAAGTGCAAAAGAAACAAAAGTACCAATACAAGTTTCCCTGCTCCTTTACACATGCACACACAAAATACCCTGTACCTTATGCACAAAGTGATAAAGTGCTTCTGCAGACCAAAAATCTCATCACAGAAGTAGCTCAGCCCAGACTGAAGCTGACTGAGGGGTACACGTACTTTTTCTTCAAAGGAGGTCTAAAATCAAATTAGCATAGAGACAGACTTACCCTCTCTTTTACAGGGCTGGGTGGTCTTTCCAGGTCATGATCAAGATACTCCAACAGCAGCAGAATGCTGGAGCTTCAAGTATTTTATTAAGTGACACCAGAAATGTGAAGGAATAGATGATACAGGGTTTTGTAAGGTTGTTGGGGTTTTATACATAATGACATTAATGAAATATTATTTGAAATGCATAAAACAATCTAGGTCAGACCTCAGCAACTTAGTATGAAACAAAAAAAATATCTTCAAATGTTTCACAGGATTGTATGTTTCTAATGTCTGTGTTTGATGTATTTTATTCAGAAAAAAAATCAACACAATTAATTTATTTTTTGAATCTTCCAGCTTCATTTTGACTTCTATATCTAGGATCTAGCAGACAGCTTAGCTGAGGCAGACATTGTATATCTGGAATATTTATTATCAAAACCTATTAAATTTGAGGTGAAGAGTTCTTTAAAGAAATGTGCAGACAATTGTAAAAAGTGACTTTACTGCAGGTCAATGGAAAATTGTTTAAATTCAAAAATATTTCCTCATATCCACTGAAGTTGGACCCTGATATTGCTGCTGAGTTTGCAAATTAAGATGTAAGATCATAGGTAGCTAAGATTGTCATGTTGTCTCCTTTAATTTGGGAAAGCAGAACTAGGCTAGAGAGAAGCTCATAAAAGAGACTTTATGACTCTCTTCAAGGCTGACATAGAAGCCAATGCTCCAATCCTTTCTCCCAGCCTCTTGCAATTACATTTCCGCAGGAAGAAAGAAAAGGAATTAGAAACAGGATAATGTAGCCTTAAATCATTTCTCATAGCCTTTGCCTTCTAGTGAGAGCCCTGAGCTTTTTCAACGTGTTTCTTATATTGTTTAGTGTGACACAACAAAAAGCACAACTTGTTTGACCCTTCCTCAATAAAAAATCATGTTGTTCTGACATCCTATAAAATCTGTGCATGAGCCTACTAAGCCATAGTGTCTCCTCCAATTGACAAGGAGCAAGCACTGTAAACATGTACAGTAAAGATCCCTTACAGACATCTTTAGGGCAATTCTGACAAAGAAATACATGTTTTTAATATACCATGGTAACAGACAAGCATGTGGCACTACTAAAAACAGTAATGCTTCTGAAGCTAAGAGTTACGTCATCATCAGCCTTCAATGTTCCTGAATCACTAGAGGTATCTTGAGTGGGTTATGTTGCTTGTATATGAGCAAGTATGACATTTCCCATGAATTCATACAAACACAATGGGGTCATCTGTGAAATCCAGATCTGACATGGGTTAGTATACTAAAGAAAGCAATGTGCAAATATTTCTGACTCAACAGCACTAAAAGGTGCTGAAGACTGTAGCTGGTAAGAATACTTCTTCTTCCCTATCACCACCTTGGAAACAGTAAAAGCAAGGTATAAGTTTACTAAAGGTCATACTTACCATAAGCAAATATTGTAGTAATCTATATTTGCCATGTGCTGTGAGCACTTTGCTGGTGCCCAAGTGATTTTTGGAGCAGTCTTTGTACTTTGTACTGTATCTTTGTACAAGAATCATGCTGAAAACATTATTTATGGCTACTAAAAAGAGAACTGCAAAGATAAAGATGCTGTACAAAGTTTTCAGAACTCATATAGTACTCATATTCAATTTACAATGCTATTACAGCAGCTTCACAAAGTCCTAGTATGTATGTAGTATAGACTCAAAGTTTATACAGTTCCAACCAAAACCCCATTTAGTTCCAGAATTATGACCCTCCAGCAATCCTTCTACACAAAAGGTATGTAGACATTCCTATTTTTACATCATTTTTTCAAAGAGTTGATACTCTAGAATCACAAGCTTTAAAATTGTGAAATTAGTTCTGAAATTAGTTTAGTTTCACAAATCTTCTTAGTGGTGATGTTCTATTATTATCTCAGTTGTTAAGACCAGTAACATGGGGAGACTAAGGAAAAACATCTCCATTAACTTTGGATATCCACTGTGAGATAGCCAGGACCATTTTCAGACTGCATAACCTTGAAACTATTTAGGGAAGTTAAACAATGGAAAATTTCAACTTCAGAAGTAAACAAAATCTGAAATATTTTGGCTCATAATTAGAATACTTCAGTAATGAAATGCTACTGTACTACCTCAGGCATCTGTAGTTCATAATCTGAATATTCCCAGCCTTCCCTGTAGCACAGTCTTTCTGAGCAAAACAGATGTAAGAAGAGGATGCTTTATGATTTTAGGTTGCTGTCCTTGATTTTACCACGTTGAAGAACACATAGCCTGACTGGAGAGATCAGCGCATGAAAAGGTGTTAAACAAGGGAATGAAAAGCAAATTACAGTTCATTTAAGGACCTGTCTACCTAAACTAAAATATTTTGGTCACAGGCATTTGATTTTAAGGAAACTATATAGACAGCTGCTGCATATAATAACCTTCTTTCCTGAGGCAAGGCAAGTAACATTGACTGCAGCTTGCACCTTCAAAGGGAAGGTCCCATCACCCTCAGGAGCAGCGTGAGCACTTACCACTTCAGCAAGGAGGACCTCTGAGACTCAAGTCAGGTGTCTAGAAAGTGAGTGCATATGGTGAAAGCTGGGATCAGGCAGACGTAAGGAACCACTTTCTCACGCCAGTGCACAGCCCTTCATAGCTCTCCTAAAGTGCTTGCTCTACTTCTCACTCTGCCTGCCTTCAATTAACACCCCCATTCCCAATCTTCTGTCCCTTAAAGACATAAAGGTTATGCTTTCAGCTCCCAGGGTTCAGGAAATATTTTAGGTTTTTTAATAGTCAGACAAACGGAAGGACACTTCAAGGGGGAGCTTCCTTCTCCTGGTGTTCAACTACAGCAAAAGTTTCAAGCTTTTTGTCCCCCTTATAATGAAGATAGAGAGCTTGAATGTGGCACTAACCATTATAGTAAAGTGTCTGTTCTTTTTTGGAAAAGGGGTTCCCAACTCTCCCAGGGCTTTCCTCACTTCCTAGGTTAGATTTGGTCTGAAGTAAATTCACATAAACAGTGTATCCATCTTGATCCATTCCTGTTTGATCCTATTGCTTGTTAACATGAGCCTGATGGGACAAGGCCAAATCTTTCCATGAAAGTTTGCAGAGGAATAACTGTGCCTTGAGTAATTTATAAGAGATAGTGAACTAAAAAAAGCCAGCTGTTTGACAACTGGACTGAAGTTTTAAGCCAAGTCTTTCTGTACAACCAACGGAAAATGTTTAGGGGTCAAAAAAGGCTGAAGATCACCAAGATCAAGTGATCATGTGTTGTTACCATTCATACTTTGGTTTTCCAAATCCTGTGGGAGTGTCCTCTAACATGCTTTATGGGGACCCAGGGTAGAAGAGCTAGGTAGAAGACCCAGGGTAATGAAAGAGATGCAATGGCTGGAGACAAATGGAGAAGGGAGCAAGGAAAGCAGGGAAAAGAAGTACAGAAGCTAGAAATAGAGTGTAGTTAAGAAGGCATCAAGACAAGGGTATCAGAGAAGAGGAAGAAACTGAACAGCAGCAGGATTTGATGGCCCAAGGTGTGGGAAGTGAAAAGCAACTTACCCAACAGGGGTAAGGGGCAACGTAATTGTTGTGTTCCTGAAGGACCAACATCCCCAATTTCCCAGCATTCTTGGGACCTGCTCCCACCTGTCCAGGGCCCAGGGTCCCCTTTCATCCCCCAGAGTCCTTAGTCCCTTTTGTGACAGCACTGCAGTGATGTCAGTCTCCATCTCCTCACAGTCCTGCAGGCCAATGGTTCGGCTCAGCCTTGGCTCAGCCCCAACCCAAGGGAAGTTCAAAATGCTGCAGCTGCCCTGGTGTCCTCTGGCTGCCCTGCTCCTGGCTGGGGATGTGGGACCAGACCTGCTGCTAGACCCTGATGCCCCATGGACCCCCAGCACATGCAGTGTCCTGACAGTAATCCTCACCTCCAGGTTAGCCACTGAATATGGCATGAAATGTGGGGTCTGGGTGCAGTTAGGTTCTCTCTTTTTCCTCATGTTTCTGAGCTCTCCTCTCTTATCCGTAAGACTTCTGCTTCCTTTGCTGCAGAAACTGGGGGTGGAGGGAATGTGTAGACTACAAAGGAAAAATCATTTTGTAGACAAGGTGAAGAAAACTCCCAACTTTTAGCAGTTATTTCTTTTTAGCTTTTTGTGCTGAAGAATCCAGCTTGCTCTTTGTGATGTGTTGTCCCCAGTCACCCAATATGTAACCATGGCAAGAATGTACCTTCCAAGGGAACATAGGGTCTCTTCCATCCACTGAGGCTAATGTGGTGGTTGTAGGTACAGGTGGAGGGGTTCCCCAAAATGCACGGCCTTTGGTAGACCAATTAAAACAGTAATGTTTGCAAAAGAAGAAAATCTTCCTGAAGTCACTAAAGGTGAACTGAGTGGAGAGGCATATCCAGCTGTACAGACATTGCCTGAGGGGAGCATGGGCAAAGTTTCTGGGACTGGAATAGAGGTTTTGTGCATAACATCCATACCCACAGTGCATCGTCAGCCATATGGCCCTCAGGTCAACTACACAAATAATACACAATTGATTGCATATAATGAAAAGATTCACACTGATGTGTGAGACTGATCCTCAGAAAATCAGTTGTAAAAAATCAGTAAAAACTAGAATGATAACCTGATGATATTCAGGACTTGCCAGGAGTAGTTTGAAAGCATTTCACCAATTACAACAGAGATTTAAAGAAAAATAGGAGATGAAGAAGCTTCAAAGAAATGCATGGAATGCTTGTATGTAATCTGTTATTTCATTTAGTGGCCACTGCAATATTTTCAAGAACAGAAGAGTATAAGAGAAAGGATAGGATTCCACTGTAAAAAAATAAATATGTACTTTGCCTAGTCCTGATACTTCTGAAATGGAGTGTAAATACACATTACAATGCCTGAGATGATTTCTGTTTTTCTGTTTAATCTTTGTCAAAATCCCTTTAATAGTGTTGTTTTCTAAAAAATAGGAAAAAGAAAATAATGTAACTTAATCCTGTTGAGCACTTTCAGGACAAAATATGATGCTTGATTTATATAACATTACTCAGCTTTTCTCCAGCAGTTGGCAAAGGTTTAATGCTTTATCAATCTGGCACTGATGACAGTTTTGCCACAGGATTTCTCAGACTGTTTGCTTGGCATAGCTGCATTAATGACTGAAGTGATCATGAATTAGCTGGAGATGCCAACCTTCCTCATGCTAGACCAATTAAATCATCCATCAGAAGAATCACCACACATCAGATGTATGCTTTAGCAAAATTCACACACAAAAAAATAAATTTTTTAGTCAGAATACATTCCTTAGCTCTACCCTTTTTAAGTACTAGGAGCCTCTTTGTCATGCTGCAATAACACTTTGCAGGATGATTGTGCAGTACTAAGTTCTATCTACATGGAAGGAAGGACTAGATGTGTGTAGGAGAGTAATATAAGGCTGACACCTCTTCATTTAGATGTTTAACAGCTCTGTACTGGAGCCACTTAGTTATGTTGAGTAATGTTAGGGATGAGCAGACTATAAGGATAAAATTAGACTCAGCCTAACTACCTTCAAAAAGACATATGAGGTTACACAAGGTAAATTCCAGTTGCCACATGCCTTTGTACCTTCAGACTCTGAAAAGAAGTGTCAAATCAAAAGGTCAAAACTTAATTTTGAAATAGCTTCATAATGTTCAAATCCACCATCTAATCTCATCCAATCCAATCCAATCTAGTATAATCCACTATTAGACTAAACAAAACTATATCTAACAAAATCTTTGCTCATCTATAAGTAATGGAGTTTAGAAAATTACCTTGACTTGCTAACTTTTCTCTTTTTGTGTTTATAGCAAAAATACTTATTGGAGATTACATCAGAAGTGCATTTTAAAAAATATTTTATAACAACATGGAAAATATACATGGAATACCAAATAATTTTAGTGTGAAAATTTGGATTTCCTGTCTTACAAATTCTAACTCTTTTGAACTGTGCTGCTTGGTAAGCCACAAATGACTCAGGAAACACTTCAAACTATCACATATTTTTTGCTGTCAAAACAATGACAGAGAAAATATGATCAGATATACAAGAAGAGTGAGCAGTAGGGAGATGTAGCCCTGAAGTAGCAGAGCAATGTTAGTAAGAAAATAAAAACAATCAAAGCAAAAAACTATAAAGAAATCAAATGAAGTAAAAGGAAATGTGCACTTACTGAATTACACAAAATATTTCAATGACAGTAAGGTCAGCAAAGGAATACAACCATCTCTATTCAAGAGCAGGAGAAAAGCTATAGCTAAGAAAACTAAATAGAGTTCATGGTACAGATGCCAGAACAAACATAAAGAAGGGAGAAGAAAATGTCCAGTAAAACACCAATGTGCATGGTTTAGTAAACAAAAAATCCAAAAGCTAATAAAATTCAATTACTAGAGGTAATCTGTCCACAATTCAACTTTCAGAGAGGGAAGACATGGTCCTGCTTCTCAGTCTTCTGTTGCATACTTTAGCCCATAAAACTTGATGCCATGTATATGAGTTTAACAATGAAACTGGGCACAACCTCTGCAGGCAGATGCAAATATTTAAACAAGGTGCTAAACTGTGACATAGAAAATCACTTCATCTCACCTTAGGAGAGAGAGTGCGTAAAGCATGCTGTAACACAGACTGAGCTGTTTCAGAGGTATCTAAATCCTTATGACATTTAAAACTTCTCTCAGAGTCTGAATAATCACAGTCATGCAGGAAAAACCCTTGGGAAACTCTTTTTTGCCTCTGTTGTAGTTTGGACACTATGCTCACCTACAAGACACTGAGGCACTCAGTACAATAGGAAATAAAAGTCTAGTAAGTCCTTTTTCTTTTATTAAAAATATTTTAAAAGAAAAGAAAAAAGGAAAAAGAAACAAGTAAAAAGAAAAAAGTAAAATTCGCTGCCAGCTTGCCATACCGATTTAAATAAATGCTCCAAATAGAAGCTGAAATTCAGGTCTTTCACTGAACTTAACCTTAAGTGTGCAGTGTTCATGCAAAGTCAAATTTAGAGCCTGACACAAATTCAATCTTAGTTAAGACCTAGTTATTTTTGTTGGCAGTGGAATTGGTGCTAAAATCATAACACATTCCAGTTTTCTCATTCTATTCCAGTTTAGTTTATGGATTATCTAAAAGGATATCCATATACAGTTCAATGAAAGTTAATGGGTCAAGCTACAATGTCACTGAAACTCTACTAGTCAGATCTCAAAACTGTGTTTCAAACTAACTTTAGTGAATGCCTGAGGTCCTGAGACACTAGTTTATTTGTTTAGGCAATAATTGTCCTTTGCCTCCAGAGAAGCCCTAAAATTGCTTCTATGTTTAGAATCAAGATTGGTCTGTTAAGGCTGCTTGTCACAAAGTTTCACCTCTTTTTAGAACTGTTTATTTCCAGCACCCTTTTTCCCAATTTAGTCCATTATGGAGTTTGATTGATGCATCTGCCTGACACAATATAGGAAGAACACTAGAATCTTTTATCAGATGCCTTAGGCAGTACAATTACTATTTAAGGGTTACAGTGACATTGTTTGTTAAAGGTTTATCGCCTGCTTTTCTGAACAAACATTATTATTTGTATCTATTGGGTTTTTTACTGTCTCAATGTGAGGGGGGAAAACTGTTAGAAAATACATTAATGTAAAAAAATACTTGGAGACTCACTCTTGTCCCTTGGCACACACTTGACATTCTGATGGAAGTTACTGCTGTTCTTAGGACTCACATGGAGATGAAACAAAAAAAAAATGGGTTCTGGTCTTGTTACATTGTCTGGAATAAGGAATTATTGTTTTTTTCAGTGATAGAAAATTGGGTGCTATTGTTTTATTGCCAGTACGACAGCAGATACTGTCTGTACAAGGGATGAGTCAGAGCAGTTACAGCCAAAGAAGAACTGACTGGAAAGGAGACATGAGAAGCCGCATGGTCTATGCCTTGTCTCAAGATATGACCAGCTCTAGCTGTGTTATTCCTGGAAATATTCTTCTTGTACCTAAAGACCCTTCAGAGTTGGCATACCCGAAACTTCCCAAAGTTTTTCAGTGATTAACCACACCTAACTCACTATACCTAACAATTGTTTTTCTTGGAAAAGACCTTTAAGATCATCAAATCCAACTACTAAGCTCACACTGCCAAGTCAAATGAATCTTTCTGGGTGACTGTCAGGTCTGTTCTTGTTGTCATATCCAGCAGGCAGGTCAGATAATTATTTACCTCTTTGCAGCCATCCATCCAGACACAGGGACCACACAATTCCTTTCTTTGGAAAACAGGATGAACTCTTTCCTCCTAGCACCTGCAACTGGATGTAAGGGACTACTCTGCAGTTTAGGAAACATAGCTTAGGGGTGGCCATGGTGGAGTGGAGAGAGGATAAAATATTCTTTATGACTTAACTTGGTCCTTCAAGTCCCTCCATTCCTCTCATTCTATCCCTTTCAAGTTACAATGGCTTGTTCCTGTAGATACCTTTATACCAAAACATCTGGTTACAAGAGCTGCAAGAACACTTAACTCTCATTTAAACTAAAACTGCAGCCTTTACAAATATTAAACTCAACAGCCAGAACAATAAATAAATTCACAGGTGTATGCATTTAAAACATGAGGCTTTTTTTACCAGCATTTTGTTTTTTCTAGACACTCTTAAGTATCTGCAAGTCTCCATTAATTCTCACAATAGTTTCTTGGAGTATCAACCTTTTTATTATCCATTAAACAATGTGTTAACAATCATATTCCGTTGGTGCACTTATAATTCAGCAGTTATAACTTGACAGACTTCATAGGAAGTCTCACAGCGTTTACCAGCAGCCACCTGATTTTTTTGATCCATTGCTTTGAATATGTTGGCAACCAGGAACTACATAAGTCTGCATTTCACATTTAAACTTACACTCATTAAACTGTGGCCCACTCTCAGTCACTATCATTAACATTATATCAAAAGAAAAGACTGCATGCCTTGCTATAGAAGAGTCCTAGAAAGGCTTTATTTAAAAATGTTAGGCAAGAATACCTTTTTTCCAGTTCCCACAAATTCCATGCCAACTCCTATGCCATAATCCTGTGCTCTTCTGTATGTTTGATCTGCTTTTTGGTATTTGTGACAGAACATAACAATTTTCTTATTGTGGCTAACCATTTTTAAGTACCATAGTTTTGTTATTGGTTTTTTTTCCTACTATAAGTTTTTTTTCAGGAACATGAATTTCTTGTATTACTATATACTAGTTTCAAATTTCTTCTAGCTCCCTTCATCCTCACTAATTTCAGAAACTGCCACTCAGCCCCTGCTTCCCCTCCCTGTCCTTCCCATTTATCTACATAGTTAAATTTGCCCTTTGGCCTTAAACCAAGTTCCTGTATTCATTGGAAATGTTTCAGTTTCTCATGGGGGCACGTATTCCCGAAAAATTGTATCCTACAATTTCATTACTAGTCCTCTTTGCTGAAATAACTGAAAAGATGTTAAAACAATAAGTTGTTTCAATTCATAATAAACTTTCTGTTTATATTTGTTGAAAATTTCAGCTTGGTGGGACTTGCACCCACATCTACCATGGATTTTCTTCATTTCCTTGGGTTTTCATATTTGGTATCTTTTAGAGCTGATAATTCAATAGAGGTCTGCTTCTTTTAGTAAGTATCTCATTTGCTCTGACCAGCACAATAGACATCAGACTGCTCAGAAAAAGAATTTAATTTTGTCCTCACCTAAACCTCTCAAAATTCCCTCCCTTCCCCCAGTAGAACTAAACACTCAGCAAATAAAACAAAAACCATAAACTTACTGTATATGCACAATTTGCAAAAATGAAATTGATGGTCTATTCTGTCAGCTGACACGTGTCAGCATGGTCATAGGTAATAGATCCTCATTAAGGTGATATCAATAGCAGATAACGAGCTGGTCTTCTCTGCATTTGAAAGTTACTTTTCAAGTCAAATCCCCTGGCTTTAATACTCTGCAACATGTTTTCTGTTCTCGCCTTAATCTTTTTGCTGCCATCTGATCATTCCACATCATTGTGAGTAACCTTCCAGCTGCAAACACAGATCAAAGGATGTTCTATTGCCAAAAGCTGCTTGTTAGCAAAATATTGAGATATTTTGTTCTATAATTCCAGCTCTAGGTGGCTGAAACTTTTAAAGCCTTTCAAGAGGCCTAAGTTTCTATTTAAAATAATGGAAACAACTGGCATGTGTCAGAGCTCTCATAGATAGCCTAGCATGGCTGTTCATGACTAAAACAAAAGGTATGTTTGGAACTAGAGGGTCTTGATTGCTGTTTACTAACACTGGGACTTGTAGAAAATGTCACTGGTGCTGAGTAATTTGTGTCAGAATTTACTTTCCTTTCTAGATTCAGACCCTAGAAGGAAGGCTACTTGAAACAACAGTAGCAGGGACTACAACTACACAAAAGATGAGCAATATTCCTGTAATCTGTACTAAATTTTATGCAAATTCACTTACCTTTTAGGGTTTATTCCTGGAACACTATGCCAAATATTTGGAGGTTTTTTACTAGGAATCTCCTTCAGGTTAAATGTGCCCACTTTATAAGGATTCACAGCTGAGTTTATGTTGGATTCTACCTAACAGAATTTCTCTGTTTTCTTAGGAAGATGTAGAAGCACACATAAATTTATTTATGCATCCAAGTTAAAATGAAAAAATATTTCTAATCTACAGTAGAATGCAAAATTGTCCTTTTATGTCTCATGCCTTATTCTAACTTTGTTTTAATTTCTAATGTTGCAAGACTTTCTACTTATGGGTCACATAGAATTTCAATGTCTCAAAAGCCTTTTCTTTTAACTTGGAAAGAGTATAAAGCTAATGCATAGTCTTGTGTTTTCTACAAGTGTTCATATTTTGCTTCAAATTCATTTGTTGTAGGTACTGAACATATGCAGATGCATTAATTTTCCTAATTTTGGCAATGATAAAACCTCATGAAAATTTAAACTGAAGAAACAGCATGTAAATTATTATCTTAAAAAATATTCTCAAGAAATCAAAATAGATTTTTCTGCTACTGGCACAACAAGCCTAACAGCACCACATTTAAGACAGCTACCAGAGATAGGGCATGCACATCTTTTCAAATCAGGACTTTGTTGTTTCTTTGTATTCCCAGTCAAAACTGGTGGGTTTTTGCTCTCAGTTGTATGAACTTCTGAGAGACTTCACATTAGATAAATGCAGGGTTTACATTCCATTGAGACCCTTCATGGACTCAGTTCATGATCCCTAACTGTTCATCCCTTCACAAACACTGGTCTTCAAAGGACTGTGTTTTGAAATAAGGATTACTTGACATTATGTTTTGCTCCTGTTCAAGAGTATGGGTCATCCTATAACCTTGTCCACATTTTAGTGAAACTCACATTCTGGTCTTCCTGAAAAGATAATAACCACATTCTGCTAAGAACTGCTCTTTTTTTCTTAAAGAACATGTTGATACTGTTTCACTTGGTACAGTCTTCTCTTCCTTTCATTTCAACTACAATTCATCATGTCCTCAAAGTACTCCAATTCACTTTATTTGTAGTATTAGGACTCTTTCCATTTTAGATGCTCTGTTTTCAGAAGCAGAGATATTACTGTCTAAATCTAACAGGGAGGAGAACCCTTCTAAAAGGAGGAACTCTCGTTTTAAAAGCTCCTTTGTTTTAAATGCTGCCTTAGTTATTAAAAAGGTTGAATTTATGTTCTTTGAGTTTCCTTAGACATATTAAAACTTTGCGAATGAGGTTCAACATGTTTCTAGGAATTCACATGTTTGGTAATTGCTTACAATTCAGCAAAGATAGCACAGTTTCATGCTTACTTATCAATATTGTTCTGCTTTCTGAATTCACAGAAGATTAGGAGGTGGTCTGCTTTGTAGATTTTTTAATATTTCAGGTAAGATTAATTTCTTTTTTTGTATGCGTGCAGCTGAATGGTAACTATTGTTTCATCCTATAGTTGCTGAAGCTGCTACTGCCTAGTAGAGTAGGATAGTTAAGCATAGTTAATATGCATCTAGCTACTGTGAGTTTTGTATTTTAGTTTTAAATTTAATTTTAAACTTTTAATCCATTAATTATATCAAGCTTTGTGCCTTTGAAAAATTATCCCTGTAATTATGGAAATTTCTTAACAGAAAGTCTTGATGTGGGAACAAATGTACATGGGTTATTGTTCTCTTAACACATCATTACTTTCCTAAAGAGAAGAACACAGTACCTTCAGCAGAGTTGTGAGGAGTAGCAAATAGTTTCTTACCTTTATCTGTCACTATTTTAGGTCCACAGAGAATCTGCTCCAATGGATAAAACAAAAGTAAAGAAACTGAAAATAGAAATGCAAGCTAGGAATTCACAAGAAAACTGGAGGTTACAATTTTCCTGTTGGTGGGACTAATACATGGGGTACCTCAGTAGAAAACCCTCATCCTTCACTGCTTTCTGAGATAATTCATATTTACTGGTTCCTTTCCCTTCTGAGTAACAAAGGGAAAAGGTTGTTCCTGGGGATTTTGCCTTAAAGCTACAGACATATTTATTGACCAGAATGTCTTGTTAGTCTTCGGAAATCACGAAGCTTGATGTAGTATTTGCATAACTGAAATTAGATTCTCTACCCAAACATTTCTTCAGTGGTACATCAGTGCTGCTCTCATGATTGAAATAGAGTGGGAATCATAGATAGACCCTTTATTTAATTTCACATGCTAGCTAAACACATAGGCACATTAGACTTTCTCTTTAAGACCTACAGAGACATTTCCTTATACGTACTCTTTCCTTGCCTTCTTTGTAGTCTGTGACAAAGCAATGGATTACCCTGACACCAGCCACCTGAACTAGTAAGCTTTTCCTTGTAATTTTTTTCTTTTTTTGGTTTGGAATTACAGGTTAGGGTCAAGCCAATCTGGGCCCAGAATAGACTGTAAAGAACCCCCCCAATGGATTAGTCCTAATTTATTTGACCCAGGTGTTCCTGTAATTGTGACATACTAAAAAAATTTCACAGTGCTTAATGGCCCTTAAACTTGCATTTCCACCTGCTTTTTCTGTCAGTGTGGCATTTCACATGTTCCTTATGGTTCTTTGTTTATTTAGGTGTGTTTCTTTGTTTCTGTATCTAATTTAGCACATTTTAAAAACGAGGGCATAGTAAAATTTAAAAGGCTGGTAGTGAGAGTTTCTCACATTACCACCACGTGCACTACTAACACACAGGTGTACACCAGAGGAACAGGTAAACTATGGTGTGAAAGATATTCATAATGAATATTTCCCTAGATACAGTAAAAAATCTGATATATACCCTGTGTAGCTCAATTTTTTTCCTGTATCACTATCAGAACAACTTAAAACAGAAGCCCTCAGGGAGTTCCTTAAAACTTACATGTATTCACCCATGTCTCCTTTGCTGGAGTGAAAGGCAACTGCTAAACTCACTTTGCTAAACAACCTAATAACATCTCTGTGAAGTTCAGCAGTAAGCTCTTTAGATGTCTTATTCCAGAACCTGCTCAGAGTTATTTAGCAGTCTGTGCAGCACACCACTTGTGCCACATTTTGAAGACTGCCAGAACAGTTCATAATGTGGTTGATGTGAACAACAATATTTTCATCAGAAAAGCAGGGAAAGAAACCAGGCATGAAGCAAATTCAGACACAGAAGAGGGAAGGTTAGCAGGCTGAGTAGCTGTGTAATAACACACATTAGGCTAGAATGCATTTCCATAATAACTGAATGTACTGCACCTGTCACTTCCCCAAAATGGGAAGAAAAAAAAAAAAAAAAAGAAAAGAGAGAAGAAAAAAAAGCAAGAATTAAGATTATCTTCAAACAGAGTTTCAAATATTTACCTGCTAAATTAATGATGTCTGTTAATCTTAGGACACTGTGTCAGATCTTTGAAGTACAGTGTTGCTCATTATTCTCATTGAGGAAATTTTTTTCCATTAAGCCCAACTTGGATAAAGAGCTGTATAATAAACCCCAGTCTAACTAGTAGACTACAGTCCAAGTAGTGGTTGGTTCTTGCTTCAAACTACTCTTGGCTGTGGTTATACATGCTTATGTTTTGCCTTCTATCCTCTCTGTTTTCAGCAGTATCTCACTATAATATTCTTTTCAGGTGTAATCAGTCCTGTACATTGACTTTTAAATCCTGTTCCTATTGTACCATCCTGAATCATTCCATTTTACATCTTTCATCAAACTTCCTTCAGTTCTTCCTCCAGCCTTCTCTCATGCAGCTGCTCACAGTTCATGAGCACTCATTGGCACTCGATGCTGCTAAATATATGTAAGAATTTGCTCACAGCCTCACCATGGCTGCATTTCAACACTGTAACTGTTTATTGTTTTACTTAGATTCAGCTGCTTTGTCATCTTGGCATTTATGAGTCTGAATTGACCGATGTCCAATGTAATGAAGAGCATCATCATTTATTCAAGCGTGTCTGACACTTCAGCAGTGTTATCACTGTGGGCTAAGGAGTTTAACTCTAGATCATACAAAGTCATGTATTCCAATTCATCTAAATTTAGCATCCAGTTTAAGAATGTGTTGAAAAGTGACCATAATTTCATGCCTTGTTTCCTACCAAGCAATAACCAGAAGCATTTGGTTAATTTCCATCAGCTTTTGTAACACAGTACACATAGCTTTAAAAAAAAAAGTTGTTCTCTGAGAATTATTGCTGTATGATTTTTTATGATCCCTCATAATCTTCTCCTAAAGGAATCTTTGTAAAATTAATGAGAAGACCTGTCAGTCCTCTTTTCTTTCTTCTTTCTCCTCCCTTCCCTTTTTGCTGAAGTATAAAATTCCGGCTTGTGGCATAAAATTCACATGCATTTTTCTAAGAAGTTCTTATCAGGTTAGTCTTTCAACCTTGTAACTTTCTGAAAGATGAAGTGGGAAGCACACTGAATAAGACAAAACATACTATAGAGAACGGCAAGCTAAAAATCCTACAAATTTCTTTTGGATTCTCTTCCTTATGGTGACTTCCTATTAACATAGCCTCTGCTATCACCTGCACTAGCAGAAATGGAAGTGCACAAGTGTACTAATGCACAGAATCAATCTGTGTGGCTAAAAGAGAAAATACCAGCAGCAGCTGGGTACAAATCAGTACAGGTCCATAGTCCTTCCAACACTGGTACTCAGTTGAATTTTTTGCTTAGGTTTTGCAGTTAGTGAATATGGACTCATCTGATAACCACCGACAGGTATTAAGAAACTCATCAAACAGCAGAAATCATGTGATATCTCTACAGGGCTAATTCAATTTCTGCAACTAGTAAAAATTCACAAGTATTTTTCACAAGTATTTTTTTTTTATTTTCTTTTTGCTGTTTTTATTTTGGTTTGATTTGTCTTAATTAGAAAGGTATGTCCTTCATACAGTTAGAGAGCTTTTGAAAATTTTGTAACCTCTCCTGTTTTTGTAATATTATACATTAACTGTGCAAGAGATATATAAGGGAAAATTTTTTTTTGGCTGTAGTATTTTCCACTTTCGTGAGAACATTTATTTTCTCTTTTGATCCAATTTTCCATGGCAAACAAGGAAAAAATGCAAAAGAGGGAGATGAAAATAGTGAACAGAAAATAAAAACACACAGTGGCTTCTGGGTAAAAAAATTAAGCAAAATTTGCAAATTTCTGCAGAATGGAAAAAAAAAAAAAAAAAAAAAAAAAAAAAAAAAAAAAAGTTTGCTTTTAAAAATGGTAAATCCTGTCTACATGTTGCAAAAACTCTTTTCATCTTTTAACCAGTGTGGACTCCTCAAATTTCTAGGAATAGTGTGTTTGTTTGCAGCTGGATGATGAGAAAGGAAAGTTACATTTTATAGATGTTCTTGTGCATGTCAGTATACTTTTAATTCCTTTGAAAGTACCCAGAGAGATTATTTTCTATTGAATAGGAAGCAATTTGTTTTAGTTGATAACTTACTAGAAATTGTTCTTTGATAGAAATTGTTAATTATAGATTCTGCAGGACCTGAGTGTCAATTGGGTCCTCATTCCTATTAATCTTTTTTAATATTTTCATGATGTGTGCCTAGGCCTCAGATTTTTTTCCTTCTAAGAGTAAAATCTTCTTTGACATATATTATTTAAATTAGCATGAACCATTTAGTGGCTCATAATCTCAAAGGACAGAGTTTGGAAAATGTTTATAATTTTAGTGGTGGATTCACCATTTTCTGTGTGTTTAAAACTATAATCATCATCACAATCCATTTGCTTTTGCTTAAGAATAGCTTCATACTGTCACATGTAAATAAATAGCTTTCAGTTTATATGATAGGTGCTAATCAGTCTGCTCAGTGTTGGCCTTGTATCTCTCTGACTGTACATGCCACCTGCTAAATGTGCCTCTCGGGCTGATGATACCAAACTTCAGAAAAACTTTCTTACCTTCATGAAAAATATAATTTTATCTTATCATCTAATATTTACTTCTCTCAAAATTATGCTGGAGTGATGCTCAGATAAGCAACATTCAGTCCTGAACTAGTAAGCTTTCAAATTCAGATCTCTCACAGTACTGTTGAATTGCAAATCAAGACTTCATGGCAAATAAGGAAAATAAAACTCATTCCCACAATTTCCAGAGAGCACGAGCACTCCGAGAGTTTTATTTCATAACATTCTTAAAGATATATGAAATACCTAAGGTCACTTTTGTAGTATGTTAAACATAATATATGTTCTCCCTTTGTGAAATCAAATGCATGCTGGTAGAGAATTCTGGCTGTGAGAATGTTATAGTATGGAAAATAGTGCAAATATAAAAAATTAAATATCTTCTGTAGTTTCTAAAGCTTTGATACTACTGCATAACTTTCTCTTACTTCTTCTATGTATTTGTATCATAGTGTTTTAGCAGTACTAATTTCAGATTGAGACCAAAGAGCTACTTCCTCTCACAATTATTAGCCAGATGTATAATTTGCTTGTACTTTTGTTGGGATGAACTACCATGATGTGTGCTTTTTACTTTATAACCCAGAGAAAAAAAAAAAGAAGCTCACAATCTCTTTTTGCACCCATACAGTTAGCTTGGCAGAAATCACCATTTTCCTGTCCCATGTATAGAGCTTTCACTGAGAGCTCCCTTCATCCAGTAAATGAAGATGAATGCTTATTAGGAAAAAAAAGGCTTGCTGTGATCGGCTTCCCAAAAATAATCAGAGTGAGGCACGCAACCTGAACATTAAGGCTCTTAATGGCTGCTTTGGAGTGAAATGAGGAAGGCTTAGGATCCTTGGCTGCTTGCACTGAGTCATAATTTTTTAAACAAGGCCCTAAGTCAGAGCTATCAGTCCTGTGGTGCTGTTTTTCCTGGCTCATGATAAGCCTGTCTCTTTCTATCCCAGGCTCAGGCCTGTGTTTTAACATAGCAATGACAGCAATTGCTAGCCCCAAAAACATCCTTAGCAATTCTCATCTAATACAAATCACTTATTCTTTGTGAAAGATGAGTGAGTCATGCAAGTAACAGACAGCACATTAAGAGTACATTGTTAAAGTGTGCTTTAATTAGTTATGTGGCATATAATGATGTGGGGTCAAATAATAATTTAATTTTTCTACACTATCCTTTTTTTGTACATTACCAGCGGACCACCCTCTATGATGAAGGATCTCCCAATAACATACAAGATACTTACTGGAGAACATGAGGAAATTCATTATTCTTTTTACACAATAGTTTTGTACGTATTTTTAAAGCCTTTTTTTTTTTTGTTACATAAGTGACTTTGAAAGCTGTGGCCCAAACCTTTGTAAAATATCATTTGAAAAAAGAAAACAGATGCAAACTCTATGCCATAAAATTAAATGAGCTTTTTTCAACAAACTATACCATACCTCTTAGCTATTAATTTTTACTTCTACATCATAAAAGCCTGAGGCAACCCTTTTATATATCTTTAAGCCTGGTGAAGCTGTTTCCTGGAAGAGAACCCTTTGTTTTATTTTTGTTATACCAAGTAATGCAATAGTGCCCTGATTTAAAAAAAAAAACCAAACAAAAACAACACAAAACAAAACAAAAAAAACCCCACAACCAAACAAAAAAATCAAAACAAAAAACCCAAAACCAAACAAAAAAACAACAACCGATAGTTCATAGAGTAGCACATAAGTAAAATTATTTTTCAAAAAACCAAAAATGTCTTCTTTATAAAACAAAAGTGCAAGAAGCAGAAAACTTTGCAATAAACTCAGAAGTTTAGCTCTTCAGATTTTGAGCCAAAGTTCTTTCCAAGAACAGGATATTACTACCTAAAAATCAGATTGAAACTTAGGATCAGCCCACTAGAATCAAGGGGCTATAGCTTCGATGTCAATAGGATTTGAATTTTTATGAATCAACTGTTCTGCTCTTCACATTCAATTTACAGCATTTTAACAGTCTGAAAAGCAATGATACAAGAGCTTGGAGATAAACGCACAAAATTTCAGATTTATGAGATAAATTTAAAGCTAAAAGCATGTGCACACTTTTCACTCATGCTTTAGAGTTATGTGCAGTACTGCACCAGTCCTTAGTAGGACAGTCCTTCAGTAGACATTCCTGTGACCCTACAAAGAACCAGTGGCTTCAGCGGAACTCTGTAAAGATGAAAGAAGTCACCCACTCTAGACCCAAATGTAGGAACTGAGTTCTGGGGAAAAAAGTTAGATCATTATTATTATATTTCCTTGGGAAATAAAGGTTCACCTTTGGTCATTCTTATCATTGATCATCAGCTTTAGTGGTGGGACTGTGGGGAGATTGATGAGGTGTCCTTAGAAGGGTTCTAGAAGGTGGAAATAAATAAATTATACTTGTGTGGTATTGAGAGCTTTCTTCCCCAAAGGAACGTGGCAAGTTTAGCTTTTTTCCAATGCAATTTTTATGAGACCCATTTCTTTTTCTTCTCATTTACTTCTTTGTGAGCTGTCTTTTTGACCAATGTCTGCATTTGAATGACTGCCCAACATTCAGACCCAGCACAGTCATGATGAAAAGATGAGTACTGACGCTGTCAACATGGAAGTCCAAACCCTGCCGTCGTAATCCTCACATGGATATCCCTCACATACAAAATTTGCCATTGTCTTCTACACCCCTATCATCCTGCTAGACTAGCAGTCTAGAGTTGAATGTCTTTATATATAGGCTTGGATTCTCAAAATGTCACCTTTTGTATCTTAATGTGTGATAGCAATAAAGAAACTCTTCTCTCCTACACGTTGTTCTATAATTGTTGCCACTCTGCCAACAGACACATTTTAGAGTATTACCCTTGACACATAATAAGACCACTTAATAATCCAATCTCTAATTATTTGACTGAGTGCTCCTTATGTTTCTCCCTAAATGTGATCCCACCAGTATCTGGTGATAGGAATTTTCTCTTCACAGGAACTATAGAATTGACCAAGACTCTCACATGTTGAAGTTTTTCTTTCAGTCCTTGTGATAATTCCCACATCAGGTATCGAAGGAATTCACTCTTTTTCAAGTACCTCATTATATGTTTATAGCACATGTATCTGGTACCAGCTTCCCAAAACTGATGAATTTTACATTTAAATCTAAGAATGATAATATCATCAAGGTTTCTGAAAACCTTACACAACATATAGGTATCCAAACCAGCTAAACAGCCTTCATTCTTTTGAGTTTTATTCTTTTTTATTCCCTCTTTGTGTAACACCACAATTAGTGTTTGAGGGTCAACAAGGCTGTTTTGCAGCAAATACAAGAATACTTGTTTTAGAAGTTTAAAAGTTCAGAATTTCACTATCATCATTAATGTTGCTTTTTATCATTGTTGACAAGAACTAATGAAGTACTAAGCTAGACTCATACTAATTTGTATTAATCAAATTGTCAGTTTGGAGAGCTTATCCTCTCTCCTATTTGACTTATAGGTCTCATAATTTTCTCCATCTACAAATTAAGACACATCAGTAGTGAATTAAAACTGAGCTGGAAGTCAACTGGATGCATTCATTACAGTACTCCTTGTCATGATATATTTTGTAATTTTGTTTAAAGAAAAGCCATATTGAAAGTCTCACTCTGAGAGGTCGAAACTGAGGAAATGATTTAAAACTTAAGATGGTATTGAGGAGGTTCTGTCCATACTCCACCCAGGGATTCCATCGCTGGTATTAAGGCAAAAGCCCAAGATCTAGGCATGTAATATGGTATTCCAGATGCATTAGTGGAACATAAATACCATTTATATCTTCTGAATATTTTGGATAACATACAGTTATAGGACCAGAGTCAAGATTAAAGATGATATTCACAGCACTAACTAGCAATGGCTAATGACCCTCCCTTTTATTTGCAGGTGGGCAGTTTTTTTCCAGATAGTCAATCAAAGCAGGATCCTAATTTATTGGTCCATAGTTAAATTTAGCACAAACCTAAGTCTGTCCACTGACTACAAGAGAGACTGGCCTCTCAAATTAGACATCTAAGGACAGAATTTACCTACTATGTGAAATACTAAACC
This sequence comes from Heliangelus exortis, assembly GCF_036169615.1. NCBI lineage: Eukaryota > Metazoa > Chordata > Aves > Apodiformes > Trochilidae > Heliangelus > Heliangelus exortis. Next base: position 17,692,557 of record NC_092425.1, on the reverse strand, counting down.
ACATTATGAACTATAAGATCCCTGATACAGGGTAAGTGTATTGACGCATAAAAATCCTATTAAGTCTGAACCCGTGGATGAATAAGGTCTCTGGCTGTTGGGCTGGGGATCTTGTGCACTTACTATTAATAAATAATTCATTTGTATGATATAAACACAGTATTGGTTATGAATAAGACTGTTCTGGATATATTTCCAAAGCATTTGCTGAGGACAGTGGCACAACTTCAAGTCAATACATCACTCAGGAATACTGAAAGGGACCTCTTATTCTATTATTACTCTCAAATTACACTACTCCAAAAGTTAGCTAATTAGCAGCCAAGTATGACAGTTCCATCCTGTGATGGTTTCCTGTCTGTGAAAGGATATCAGTTTAAGCACTGGTTGCTATGATTTAGCATTGTATATCACAGAAGTGGGCTTCAAGGCACTTGCAGATTGTCTTCTTGAGAACTCTTAAGTGTTTTGCTGAATATGTTCCAAAGAGCCTGACTTCAAAAAATGTGGATACTTGCTTGGCTTTAACACATGTGGCAGTTTTTGTAGCTTCATGGTAACTGTTTATATTAGTAAGAGAAAAAAAGTTTTACTAAACTCAATGTAAAACAAAAGCTGACACAAGCACAAAGCACAAGCAAAATCCAAACTAGTATACTATTTTAGACTGGGAATTCTATGCATGTGGCAATGAAAGAGAAAGAGTAAAGGACAGCACAACGAAAGAAGATTTTGAGGAAGCACACAGAAAAATTAGATTGGATTACTTTAAAGAAAGTAGAAGCTCAATGAGAGAAATTGAAATTTGGTGGCAAGAAATACAGCCTAGAAAAGAGAGCGATAAGTGAAGGAACATATTTCAGGAAGCTTCCAAGTAGCAGTAGAGATTGTCTCCTCAGCTTGGTTGGAAAGATGATTGCACTGACATTTGGTATTGAGCAACAATGTGGAAAAAAAACCCTCTACTTCTACACCCATCACTGCCAGATATAGCAGGCCACTAAAAATAAATCAACTGACTTTACTGGTAATAAAATCTTATCAAGGACACCAAATAACAACATTGAGTTACTATTGAGTTTAATTAAGTTAACAATTATCATGTTTCACTTCATATTAAATTTAGAAAATTGAATTAACTTTTTTTTAAAGATAAGTTGAATAGAAATTACACTCTTTCCTCATTTCTCATCACAGGTGACATTCCCTGTATTTCTTTAATTAAATTACCGAACTTGCATTTGCAGAAAAACTTTATCCCAGACTGTGTATTCTTTATATTATCAATTAGGTTTTATGACAGTGATTTAACCCTGGTAATTGTTTGCTGCTTATTTTACAATACTCATGTTATAAAATAGGTATTTTATGATATTTTTTAAAGAAGCAATTAACTGCATAAATAAATGGACTTGAAGACATTTCTTATTTCAGATCTGTGAATACTGATAGCTTGAGATTCATTGACATTCCTTAAAAATATTATCTTGTTTCTTTATTTGACTTTTATTTGGCTTCTTAAATGACTTATGGCAAAAATTGGAGCTTTGCCAGTGTTATCAGTTTTCTTCCAACTTTGAGTCAAAGCCACTAAATATAATAATTTCTGCTCAATCTCATAACTTTTGCTAGATTTAGTTTTATTTGTCCAATATTCTTCATTCATTTGTTTTATATTAATAAAAATATATCTAATAGTAATCTTATTATTATCTAATACAACAGAAGAAAGACTATAGAAGCGAGTCCAATTAGAACTGGCCTGAAACACCAGATTTTGAAATCTTGATATGGCATTTTCTGTGCTCTCTTTTATCACTTGTTTTACAGCAAACAAACCATCCTCAGTTTAACAACAGTTGCTATAAAACAGAGGATTTAGAAAGGCAGACTGAATGTGATACTGAAAAAGTGGATAGTTCCCTGTTGTTTGTTGGGGAACATTGAAACCAACTTACTGAGCTTTCAGGAATTCACTTATTTGTGAAACCTTGTTTACTTTTGCATTTTTTTATAAGTAACACCAATGTTTGTATTATTTACTTGGTGGCTACCAATCATAAGGTCATCCTAAAATTGTGTTGTTGCTTTTTCAATTATTTCCCTCAAAACTTAACTTTTCTGAAGCTGACTAGATACAGGCTTTCATTATAACTATCATTTAATACCACAGTATATATCTTGCCTCTTGTGTCCTATAAGGCAACTTGTCCAAAAAACATCCCTTTACTTGTCTCTGCTAGGAAGATAAGGTTTGACAAATAAACTTTGCCAACATTCCTTTGAGTAAATTTAGCTGTGATCAAATCTCCAAATACAATTATTTTTAATGTAAGAAAATGGGATTTGAAGTGTTCAACACAAGAGAGTGGGACTGAATATTTTTTCCTCATGTGCAGTCAGACCTGATGGGTACCATAGATTCAAAACCAGTAAGTCTGATGTGCCCAGGCTGCACAGAGCAGTTTTTCACATTGCATGCAGAGATCAATTATGTAGCTCTGTCCACATTTATCTAGAACTGCTGAATACCTGCAAACCCATCCAACGTAGGTTGCATAGTTGTTTCTGTATAATGAAGACTGTCCAATTAGTATTTTTTATTTTTCCAACCTTTGGTCTTTATTCAAAAAAGCATTTAAGTCTCCTTGAATGCAATTGAAATCACCACACATGGTTACTAACTGAGACCAATTTTTGACCGAATAAGGTGCTAGGCCATTTTGAGACTATGGTATAATAATAAATGCAAGTAGTAAAAATAATTAGTAAAGCATCAGTCAATAGCAGCATGAGGAGCTCCTGACATGACTCTGATTTTTAACTCTTAATACTGTTTTTAAAACATTCCGTTTTTCAACCTACTAGATATTTCCAGTTAAAGAAGCAGTCAAATAAGCTAGAGAGACTGTTAGCTAATGTCTGACCATCAGCCATACAGAAAGCCTACTAAGAGCAAGTGGCTTTCATTATTTCCAATAGAGACTGAAAGTTACAGGATTAAAGAAATTGATTCCAATTATTTAAGATCCCACTCCAAGTGCATATAATAAATCAAACCATAAGTGGCATCAGCCTCACTGAAATATAGCAATCACACCTTTACCACAAAAAAAAAATATGTTCTTATCCACTGGCAATTTCTTTTTTCAGGGGGAATTTCAGGTATGTGATGGAATTCTAGCTACTTGTAGAAAGTCCAGCCACATGGTCATAAATAGTATTTTGTGGCATGTAAACTTTGGATGACTAAGATTTGGTTATAAAAGAACATAACACTCCATATTGGGAAAACTTTTTAAAGTTGAGTGGTTCTTTTTATTCTCTATATATCAGCTTCCTAATGGCTTTTCAACAGTTTGAGCCATTTTCTAAAATTACCACAGCTGCTTCACATTAGTTATGGGGTTTTGTTGCTAAGAGACCCTCTGCTTGCTAAATCTTACTAGATCCTTAAACTAGATTTGTTGTTGTTGATTGCAAATTCACAGCAAAACATTGTTATGAAATGGAAGTTGGTATAACTTTTCCATCCAAACTGGTTCAAAGCATGTAGAAACTTTCTAACTGCTAATGGCAGCATTGTCTTAGGTGATGCTGTCTCAGTTCCATTAGCTGAACAAGTCACTTTCCTGAAGCCTCCAGTATGCTTTGTTTTTTCCCTGTCCTTTTCTGTTGCACATTCAACGGGGATGTATTTTGTATTTGCTTTACAATTTAAATAATCATGGTTCCATTAACAAGCATAATTAAAAACACAATCCAGGAAATTCACCAGTTCACAAGGAATGGGATGCAGCTTCTGCAAGAAGGGGGCAGGATGTACCTGGGAGCAGGAATGTTTGGTGAGCTCAGTTCACTCCCATTCCATTCACTGAACAGTCACTTCCATCCAAGCAGTGTTTGAAACGTGTTCTGCCCTAACAACCCCATAACTGGAGGTGCTGCAGAGACTTGTAGATGTGGTGCTTTGGGACATGGTTTAGCACCTCACTTGGTAGAGTTCAGTTAATGGTTGGACTTGATAATCTTCGAAATATTTTCCAATTAAGATAATAGTATGATTTTGGTCTGACCAGTAGTTTCATTGCTCGGACCATCAGTAAACAAGGAAAAAATCAACAGGTCCCAGAAGGAGCAATTAAACAGTCTGTTCCAGCTACAATAAAGGTGATAGAAAGTGAAGAGAGGGAAGTACGTAATAGATGGAAATGGGTGAGGACCTGCAGGAACATTTGCATCAGAACTGTAATCAGTAGTAGACCAGTCCTGAAAGAGAGAATGAATCCAAATATGTACCTGAGCAAACCCCAAATGCTGTAGTGATGTTTTCTTTCATGATAACCCAGTGCCTCCACATCAGCTGGGCACAGATGGCCACTTTCACCTGAAAAATTGGATGGTGTGAGAGACAGCAATGCTGGACTGCAAGCACGCAGTTCAGGCAGTGGACAAGAGAATGAGACAGGTGAGCTACAGGAGATTTGCAGACTTTCTTATAGTCCGGGAAGAGAAACACTTTAAAAAGAGAGGGTTTTGCAGGTCTCACTTATCTGGACAGTGTTGCAACTGGGCTGATCTCAGATGTTACTCTAGGGATAATCCATGCGTGTAAACATGAGTCAAGAGTATTCATGGTAATTAACGCCAGGTACTACTTGCATCTGAATACAGTGGAGTAGGTATTACCAATGGAAAATCAGAAGGTCAAAGCATAGCAGAGTCCTTATAAAAATGAAAGGAAATATTTGATATTAGGTAGAGATTTTATGTTCTAATATTATATTTACTATGTTCCAGGAAAGAAAATTGTAAAACCCTTACTGTTTTCTTGAAAGAAAACTGTGCTGGTAAATAGGAATCCGCTGCATGAATTACATTGTATTTGGTTATGCAATGATATATAACGTTGAAACTAAGACTCGATTGATCTAGCCTGGAATAATATTTCAACCACTAGGGAACATTATATTTTTGCAAAAATAGACTTGTGATTCAGATAACAGTATTTCCACAATATTATTTATTTGTTATGTCTGACAGTGTACTTGGCCCTGTAGAACAAACTAAAAAGTTTCCCTGCCCTGGGACTACATAGCCTTAGGCCCCAGACCTAGAAAGATTTATGTTTGAATAACTCAAGCAATCTCAACGGGATTTAAACGTAACACTGAACTTATAAAATTGGTGCATGTGGCCACTTAGTGGGATTACAGTCCAGAACATGGAAGGAAGACTATAACATGGCATTCGTAGCTGTGTGATTCACATCCTAAATGTTTCATTGAACACACTGAAAAATTTTCATCTCTGCTGCAAGGACCATATTTTCCAAGACCAGACTATCTGTAAGTCAGTAAAAATAGAGATCATAAAATGGAATGACCCTTAAAAGAAACCCTTGGTTTTAACCTTACCTATTATTAGTTAAATGCCCTTCAAACATTTGATAGTTTTATTAGCAATCATGTGCCACTCAAGCAGCAGGAGAGCTCAGCAGCCTGAATGCTGTGAGAATAACTACTTTAAAGAGCTTCTAAGATTCCAGTTCCTATTCTATTGACTGAACTGGAAGATTCAAGCAGTGCATTACCATCTGTATTGTTCAGAAAAGTTTCTGAGCTGTCTTCAAACATTATCAACGTTAATAATGAAATGTTCGTGTATACCTGGGTGCAGGTATTCCAATTTCTTATTTAAAAATTTTTCTTATTCTGACTGAAATTTTCCCCCATAAGTCCTTATGGCAAAATACTTAGAAAAAACTTCATATAGTTGCTCAAAGTGTCAGTAATCTGAGTCACAATTGAAAACTATAAATGAAAAATCATTATATTAAACATATATTTCTGAACAGGGAAGGTTTCCTTCATGGTATACAATGTTCCCAATTTAAACATAGCATAAAAAGACAGAATATTCTAATATCCTATTTTTCCACCACAGTTTTATCTCCCATCTGGCACAATCTGTACAGTGCAGGTCAGATGACTGAAAAAACGCATCCATGAAATATTTACTAAGGGTTGAATTTTTTTCTGAGCCTGAGTCTCCCTGTCACCAGTCAGATCTCCACATACATTATAGAAAATTTTTGCCAAATATATTTGACAACAACATATATTAATACCTTTCAATACCTAACAACAATATTAATACCTTTCTTTCTTCCTCAAGTCTGACCTGAATATTGGACTCAGTGATCTTACAGGTCTTTTTCAACAATGACAGTTCTGTGATTCTGTGAATAGATCTAAATTTACAGTTTTGAGACTGCAGACAGGTAATAGTACTTTTGACAAAACTACAATTGTACTCAACAAGGGAATATTCTAAATTTGTTTTTATTTGTTCTAAATTCAGGATGCACCTTTCTACAGTTACTTCTAGCACCCAGGCAACCCCTTTCATAACCTGTAGGGAGGAAAAAACAGACCATTCAACTGAGTGCTCACATTCTACCACACCACTCCCAAAACCTCTTCCTTACCCACGTCAGTTGAGAAACTGAAGGTCTATGAAGTGAAAATATTTGATCCTGTTTTCAAACAAAATAAATATGGTAACAGAAATGGAAAGTATTATATATAGTTATAACTGAAATCATCATGTGGCACTGGCATACTACGGACAGGTACTTGGGTTACTCTGCAATAGGTGCTGTCAGCTGTGGAACAGTGGGATCACCCAAGGCAGAGCTGGAGTCTGCAAAAGTAAAACACATCATGTGGCCATTTGCACTGGTAAAAAAGTTACCAAAAGCATTGCTGATTGTTGGTTTTCAAAGAAAGTTATTACATGAAGTAAATAAAGGGAAGGATGAGGGGGTTAATTACTAGGCAGCAGTTTTCTTGATAATGTAGAGAACAAAGATAGAAATGTAAGTCAAAAGATATGGAAAGACATATTTTCATATTTCCATTACACTACTGTTCATTTGTCCCTACAAAGAAACTTTCCTTTTTGCCAGTGGTATGTAGGAAAAAATTAAAAACAGAGTTTTAAAAGCTAAAATTACAGCCGGATACTTTTTAATAGTACCCTTACTGTTGTTGTTTACATTGTTTAAGAACTTTCAGCTATTTTCATTCTCTTTTAATTGGAGAGAAATCAGAGCAAATCCTGTTTAAGAAGCCTTTCAGTCTGGATAGAAAATAACAAGTTAGACTTTTCTAACATGTCATGTTAGAAAAATATGTTGAGTGCATACCATATTACAGCTGAATGAAAACAAAAATAAAAACAACAAAAAAAGTGTATCATATCTATTTAGGTTCTTTGGTTTTCAAGAAACCACAAAATGTTCTCTGAGGTTTTGTTGTTGTTTTTGATGTTAAGTGTCCACAGCAGATTTTCTTAATGGAAATTACTTCTAACCATTACTTCTAACTTCTAACCATTACTTCTAACTCCAACCAGTTAGAGATTCCAGACTTTGTGCATTAGTATCCATACCTATCCAGGGAAGCATTTAGAGGAAAAAAAATGTATTTTATGCATGAGGAAAATAGTATATTAACACTGTGTTCTTAGTGTTCTGTGCTGAGGATAGCACCAGGGTAGATCCCAATGCACACACAGGATCAGCAGGTATGAAAGTAATTTTACTAGCTCTGTCTCTCTGTTCTCCATGTCAAATGTCAATTGACTTGTAAAAAAGTGGTTCATAGGCTAAAAGCAGGAAAACTCCTAGTTTCCTACATCTTGCTGGTGAAACTGATACGAGTGTGAGCACAAGTTTCGTATTTCAAAGACGTTGGGAGTTAATTAGGTTCTATAATAAATCTAAATAAATCCCTACAGCTGCATTCAGATGAAGGAAAATGACAAAACAGCTCACAATAAGTTGTCACTACTGCAAAATATTTTCCCCCAAGAACAAAACTTCAGGAAAAGGTCTTTATCTTATCATAAAGTACAGTTTATTTTAGTAATTTGTATTGTTTCTGTAGTGAGGCAAGCCTGTGGAAAAGTAGAACATTACTTCTACACTGAAGACACAGTATAAACCTGGATTAGACAAGAGATATAACAGTTTACTTAGGATTTTTTTGTTGTCTAGAGGTGCTCTTTTGAGACAACTATTCTTAAATTATTTGCTGTAAATGGCATAAAATGTAAAATAAATTTTTCACCAGTAGTTCATGAAATATTCTCATATGTAGTTAATGTAGGACACTGATCTTACACCAAAACATGTTTTGTCACTAGGTAATAGAAACAAGAACTTGCTTAATAAACCTTCTAAACCTATGTCCATGAAGTAGGCCATATTTCAAATTAAAATAACAAAATAATAAAGCCAAAGAGGTTTTATGAGGAAGTGTCTTTTCAATGTATTTTCAGAAATATGAACCGACAGCTTTTGAAACAGGTTGAAGTGTTGCAGCCTTCTGAGAATGGAGAGGAAGAGCTGGGGGGTAGAATAGTACAATATCTGAGCAAATGCATTTAAAAGAATTCCTCATAAAGATGAGGTAATAAAAATATTAACTGATTGTTCATCCAAATTCTTTGGGATTGTCTTTCAGTAGACTCCAGAAAGAAAAAGTGTTAAAGGGCAAAAGTAGAAGGCACTTCAAGCTACCGTCTTTCTGTGAGGAATGTACATTAATTACCTGGAAAATTTAGCCTACTTGAAGCCTCATATTTAGATTTTAGATACTATGTGAAAGTTATTGGATCCTGAAAAACTACTTTTTTTTCTCCCTTGCAATGACCACATCACTGAAAATTATTTTTGTAGTACACAGAAATGGTTTTTGTTTTGGTTTGGTTTTGCTATGTTAAATATTTGGAATATTTGGTAATGAGTTTTTGCACAGATTTACAAGCATTTATTTAACTTCTCATGATACTTGAACTCTTGAAACACTTGAGCTCCTTTTAAAACATTATTTAACCTTCAGAGAAGGGCTAGAGCAAAGCATCCTTACAAAGCTGCTGGTAGCTTAGAGCGAAAAATACCTTTTCTGTGATAGAAATGCTGCCAAAAAAACTTTAAAAATGAATTTTTGGTTGAATTGCAGTATTTCCCATTTTGAACTAGAATTATATTTTTTAAATTAAATTATGATTTTTCAAAGAAAACATGGAACAGTTTTTCTTTAACTTCAAATTTGTAATGTGATCTCCGTGAAGTCAATATCAAAATTTGCACTGAATTCAGTGTATCAGGGCTAAATGTCTGGAGGCATTTGCTCCCACTCAGCATGGGAGAAAAGAAGGGGAGATGGACGTGACCCTAAAACTCTCAAACTACCCTGGACTTGACTGAAGTCAGTGCAGTCTGTGTGTAGAACAGGTTTTTGCACATTAGACTATAGAGGGTAGCCAACGGTCAAAGTAAAATCCTTTTTGTTTAATTGCTTGATATCAATTTGCAATAAAGTTAAATATTTAGAACTATAGTGGAGTTTTTGGACTGCTCATTATCCGCTAAACATAAACTGTGTTTTCAAACTCTGTTTGCAGTAGCTAATTTCATTAGATGACACTACTGCTGTAAAGAGTTTGATTGAAAGAAAATGTCAACTTTTTGTCATTAAGTATTTTAATGGAACACTAAATTCAGTTGCACAACAGAAGAAGTTACAACCTGAAGTTCAACTGTGATGTGTGATTAGTATGTTTCATAAGTGAATAAGCATGATGAAAAATGCATCATATTTGGATAATAATCATATTTCACTGGTGATAAATACCATGTTATATTTCTTAATAGACTGGTAACAACTCTGAGTTAACCATCTATTTTTAAAGGCATCTTTTTTTAAAAAAATTAAATTAAAAAATAAAATTAAAAAAAAATAAAATAAAATAAAAAAAATAAAATAAAATAAAATAAAATAAAATAAAATAAAATAAAATAAAATAAGCCCGAAAATGTTGATATGCCTCCTTCAGGGTTGCTTATGCATAAGATAATACAGAATGTCAAATATTTTTAGAAACATGACTCATGGATAACCCAAATCCTTGCTCTCAAAACAATCTGATTGTCTTGAAAAAGTGTTAAGTACCTACATAATAGAAATCAAGTTTCTCTGATAATTCCGTTTTTCCATTATCATTTCTCTTTTGAAATTTTACAGTGATGGAGGGAAAACGTGTGGTATCTGTGAGCTAAGACTACCAGTCTCCTCTTTCATTGAAGGGTCCAAATGTTTATATGCCAATCACAGTGTACGCAAGCCAGAAATACAACTATATGATTTTTTTTAATACTTGCCTTACGCTTTATTGTGTTACTGCACACATCTGCCTATTGACCGCTGCAAGTATAAGTTTTCCATAGTTTTCCTTGCAAGTAAAATTGGCAGTTCTGCCAGAATTTCATAATTTCCTTAGCAATACACTACTCTAGGATTTAGCTGGAAGTCACGTACAATATCTTCTATTTCTCCTGTTGAGTGCAGACATAAATGTTTAAGAGTCCCCGAGGATGGTGGAAGACACTGGAAGGAAACACAATCCCTACGAAGATGATGAAAATATTGAAGATCAGCCAACATGGATAATCAATAACATAAAAGAAAGACCCTGTTCTCTAATGTTCACTGAGAGCTATTCTGAGGACTACTTATGCCAGCCATTTGATCATACAGAAGAAAGGAAATTCATGTCATCAGGATGCAACAAGTAAATAAATCTTTTCATCCTGGATAACTATAATTTCATTGTAGTGCTTGGTGGACAAATTTAATTCTGTAACACTCTGATCTTCTCACAATTGGCTTTGTTGAATTCACAGTCACCTTTTTTCCACTTCCCCTGAAAGCCGCTCTAGAGGATGGAGTACAAGTGGATCTATCATCTTCAGATTTAAGGACTAGTCCAGGGCAGGAGATTGAAAAGTCCTTAGAGACTTCCTGTGGCAAAGCTTGGTCTTCAAATTTATGATTCTATGTTTGGTGACAGGCAGCTGGCCTTCCAGGCTCCTCTCACCAAATTCCACAGGCTAGGATTCAGGCAGAGAAGCAGGTAGAAAGTAACTTTCATAATGTGCTAGGGATTTATTAGAATTCCTTCAGCTCAAGCAGACTGTAGCAAGACATTTCTCCTTCCATCATCCAGCAAGTTCTTATGGGAAGTGCATTTCAATGTATGGGAAGAATTGCATTGTCAAAATGAAAGTGAATGTAAATAAATTTTCAGCCACCTGAGTTAAATGAATCTTCACTATTTCTGGAACCTGCATTCCTGTTTCCAGTCTTGAGTAAGGATATGAAAAATTCAAGGTTTTTCTCACAATCTTAACTTCCCTGCATTACAAAACTGTGAACAAAAGACTATGCAAAAGGCTAAGACAATCATCTGACCTTTATTTAACTTACTATTTCACTAGGCCTCTCAATGAAAAAAGTAAAACTTCACTTTCCTCTGTAAGCTTACTTTATTTCGGGTCCTTAAGTAACTACAATTAGTTTCATGTGATTAGTTTTAAAGATTAAAATCTTAGCTTTTTTCCTTGACTGAAGTTGAAATGGTTTACCCTGCAAAAATCTTCTTTCCAGTATGACTTTAATGTGGGTTAATCTTCATGGGTTATCTTAGTCTGGGTTAGGATAATCTTTTCTTCCTCTTTGGAAATCATAGTTCACAGGTTTCTGACTGAGTAAGGAGGCTGAGCTATGCTGACACCAGGATGCTGCTTTGGAAGTAGTTTGCTCATCAGTAAACAAGAACTTTGATAGTCTGACAGTTAAGAGGCAATAGATGAGCATTAGCAATTGAATAAAAGTTACAATAGAAACTAGAGGAGAAACTGAACCCTTGCTACTATGAGAGGCTGTAGTACAAACTGGGGATAAACTGGAGTCCCAGATTTTTAAAGTATAGGAACAATCTAGCTCAAATTTATGGCTCCCTGAAGATACATTAGTGAATTACAAGGTCACAGATGACTTTTGGGTTGACTTACACACACAGCTACAAAATCTTCCTTTGAAGGGACAGTTTTATTCTCTGAATCTCTGCATAAATGTGTGTGACCCTGAGGAATGGTTTGTGGTATTGGGGTCTCAATGTCAGCTGTTGTTCTGTGTCATACAATAATTCACACAAAGATAAAGCACACACAGTTCCTACTAAGAGGTGGTAGGAATCACTGCTGCAGAGTCTGGAAGCCTTCCGATTTGAATTGGAAACAGAATCTGTTAGTTTCCTAAAAGGAAATATTGTGTGTAGACTCACCTATTGAATGACTTCACTAAAATACTAAGCTAATATAATCAGAAACATTTAGCTATAATTTTTGTAGAGCTCATTGATATTACAGGCTTCCCAGTTCTAAATGTGTTTTGCATTTCTTTTAGGTTTGAAATAATTGGGCCTGGTCTTAATTGTGCCAGTGCAACAAGAAGTCAGAGTTGTTTTACTGCCTTGAAGAACTTTTAAAGAAATTTATTTGTCTGATTGAGTTACTGTATGTTTTTTAGACATACAGAGGGAGAAAGAACTGCTAAAATTATTTTTTTATAAACAATTGGAAAAGTTTGTCCATGGACATGGAGAGGCCTTACCCCTTGAAACTTTGTGATTCCTCTGGAGAAGCTTTTGTGAATCACATGTTGAGGATTGTCACTTGCTGTACACCAACCTACTCTCCTGCTGATGAGCACCAGATGGGAAAAGAGCAGGTCTTCTGTGTTTGTTATCTACAACTCAAACCCAGACCTTTCAGAATCAAAGTCACCAAAAAGACATCCATTAGTGTCAGTTTTGTTTGTTACTGATCTTCAAAACTCAATGAGTTTCACTCAATGAGTGAACTGTAATTAAAGATACTAGACAGAAGGGCAACAAAAATGTTTAAGATGGCACCCTTAAGAGTCAAGACTTTCAAAAGTCTAGGAATCTCCAATTTAGAGGAAAAAGTCTGAAAGCCAATATTACTTGGGTTCACAAAGTCATGATTTGGTTGTAGGCAGAGAACTGTTCTTCATCTGGTCTCTGTGAAAGATCTAGGGTACTCCATGAAACTAGTATAAAGTTCGATTTAAAAGAAGTTTAAAATACTCCTTTTCTCAGCAGGTAGGTAAATTTTTGAACCTCTTTTCAAAGGAGGTTGTGGAGGCAGACAGTAGCAGGATGATCAGCAAATTAGTTAGAGGAAAACAGGTCCATAAATGGATTCTAAAGTGACTGAGATGGATGTTCTCCCTAGTTTCCTTAATGAAATGAAAGGATTGCGTGAAGTGGGCAGGCCCCACACCCTCTCTTCAAACACACCCTTTGCCAGATTTTGAGACAGAATACAAGGCTAGATAGACCATTAGCCTAATCCAGTATTGCACTTCTTATATTCAGTGGTCTTTGGGCATGACTGAAAGGGGAAAACTGGTGTTACAAGTACTTTAAAACATAGCTGAAAGAGAAAAGTAGTGCAGCTTTATAGGTAATAGTAAAATAGCTATTTCCAACAATGACAGTGGACCAATGTTCTGGAACTGCTTTCCCCATAGTGACATCTCTAGCTAGCCTTGAGGTTCTTGGAGTGATCAGTTTGTCACTTAGCTGTCAGCTGTGCCCCTTCTGGTAGACAAGTTCCTATCTGAACAGGCTCTCACGATCTATATTTAGACAGATGCTCATGAGAGTCCTACATTAGAAGTCCAGAGGAAGAGAGGGTGGTGGTGACACCAGCACTCATCAGTTGCATAATAAATACCCTGTTGGTTAGAGAGCTTATAGCTGCATACCTGTAACCAAAGCCACTGTGAAACTGCATCTGAAAGGTATGTGTAAGGCCAGATGAAAAGCAGAAAAGCAGCAAAGAGTCCTGGGGTTCTGCTTTCTGCTTTCAGTATGTCTTTGAATTTTGTCTAGTTTGTGTCAAAAGGGTGGATGAATGTCCTTCTCAGAATGGAGTTGGCCATCATAGCCCATTGCCTAAGATCTACAGGTCTGTTGCCATTTCAGTTTAGACCATCAGTCATCTAAAATCCAGGGAAAGGAAAATGTTCTAACAATTTAGACATTCAAACAATGTCCCTTTTCCATGGTATTATCAATGAGAAGAGAAGATTAAAATTTTTAGCCAAACTGGACTAGACCTCAATGTGTTCATTTTCATAGCTAATGACATCTCTCTATGGGGAAATTTAGGTGGATTCTCCTATAACGACCAGACACATAAAATTCTTTTGAAGCAATGTTCAAATATTTAAAATCTGGATCTTACCTTCTACCAAGAAGTAATGAAAAATTCATGGTGTTGAGACAAACAATGTATGCATTACATGATATTTCATTTTCATACTTGATCAATTACAGTGCTTTAATTTTCAAGTATATTTGTTTAGAAATGTTTTTAAATTTGACATGATAGCATTATTTTCCTCTTTTCCTACTCATTTAAAAAAACTGCTTACGGTGATTCATGTGTTGTTGCTTTTTTATCTCTTTCCCCCAAAATTTGCTAATTGCATAGCATCAGCAAAATATCTGTTTTCATTAGACCTGTATTAGGTATATGGGAAAATCTTTGTCTAAGAGAATTTCCAAAAAATCTAGTGTTTAAGAGAACATTTTCAAGTCCTAAAAAGTACAAGTTTCTCTGCCTTGTACTAGAATTATTTTTAAAAGAGATATGAGAAGATGAAAATCTGTTTGAAAATTAGCTTTTTTCCTGTGCCAGTTACAAAAAAATGAAGGGAATAAAGATGATAGAATAAGAGGGCATTGAAATTCCTGTATTCAAAGTAACTGTGAATGAAACTTGTGCTGATCAGGTGGCATAGCTTGATCAGAAAAATCCAGTGTTTAGGGATAGCTTATTTAAAAAACGATGGAATAATTGATAGACTCATAGATTAGATCTGATACTTACCAAGTTTTGTATAATTTTTACACATGCACATCTTCAAAGGATGGACCAAACTTTAAAGAAAATTGTACTGATACCTCTACGTAGTGTTTTTCTCAAGATAACAAGACAAAGGTTACAGGCAGCAGTAAAGAAAAGTTAGGCAATTTTACTTCTCTTCCCAGTTATGCTGCTATGTCCACAGTTAGTTGTATAGCTGCTAAATTATCCTTTCTTTGAAATGGTTATTGATACATAATGTCTTGGAAGAGAGACATATTTCTGAGACCTAAATATGGGCTTTGCAGCCTGATGATTAAAAAAAACAATTAACAGTGGAGGAGGCTATTCAGAAGATCTACCTTTACAATCCAGTTTTGGTTCAACTTGAACTTGAAAGCTTAGTAATTCACAGAAAACTCCTCGAGGATGTCTGATAACTGGAAAAAATATTTGTCCGTTGAAGTAATCTTTTCAAAGAGCTATCTGAGCATAAAATGATAAAGCCTGTCTGTAGGTGGGATTAGGCTGAAGGACTTTCTAGCTCCAGGACCCACATTCATTTCACAAATCTGTGTTTATGATTTAGTAAAGCAGGGAGCTAAAAGATGGTTGCTCCTCCAGGATCACCTCTCATGGTGAAAACAGCAGACAAAGTTTTCAGCCCCTTTTAAGTTTTAAATATGTCTGTTTCCAAGATAAGAAACATAAGGTTCACAAGTTGCATAAGAGTTTCCAGGCTGGGGTCTTCAGGGTTGGAGCAACCAGGAATCTGCCAGGAAGGGTGGCTGTGGCGGGCTCTTGAGCTGTTCTGGGGCCAGATGGATGAGTTGCTTGCACTGACAGTGAAACACAGAAAGAAAATCATTGTACCTCTTATATTTGCATCTGGATATGAACCTGGATGCCAGGACACACATGCCACTCAGGTCTGCAATACAGCAGCAGAATCAGCAGCCTAATGAAGAAAAAAATGTATGTTTTATTCATGAGCATATTAAAATTTGTAGCAGTTGTTAGTGTCTACAATGCCACCATTCTTGGAAATAGGATCGTACCCTGCCCAAACTCTACCATGCTAAGTGGATTCCTGTGTCTTTGAGCCTTTCACCATAAAAAAAATTTTTAAGAGCTAATGATTCCACAGGATTTGTTTATACATACATATATATCCACTGTAACATCAGTCAATTAAAGAAACAGATAATACGTTCTTTATCACCGGTTCAAAATTCCCTTTCCATTCTCCTTTGTGGAGCCATTTATCCTGTGCTCCTGGTATTGTTTTTCTCTGTGCAGCCAGCTTATCCAATCTTGGCCATTTCCTCTGCTATAATCTTCCATGTTTGTGACTCTTGGGGGACCCGCCTTTCATTTTTATTGCCCCACCCACTGGAAAATTCTTTCCTTGTTATTTTATTTTAAAGCTTTCCGATTTTCAATAGTCTGACTTATTTCCTCTCCTCCTATGAAGAGCTGTGAATGCAAAAAAAAAAAAAGAAATGTATGAAAGAAATTGTAACGTCTTTGTAGTGAATTTAAGTCTGTGTGGTAAAAAGATCTGAGCTCCAAAATAGAAGTGAAGATGTATGGAAAAAGTAATCCACTCCTCTCTCCATCATGGAAATACCAAATCACTGTACATTCACAAGTGGGTTTTACTTCAAAGTTGCATGTCATGCGAAAGAATGAGTTGTTAGCTATGACATTTAAGAAGAGGATTAGTGTGAACTTATTTTAAAAGATAATCTTATTTCTCTTACTCATGGTGACTCATTGGTTATGACATTTGAGTTAGAAACATACCATATAGAGATAACTTCTCAGGATGTTATTCGTAATCAGTGTCAGACAAATACTGAGTAGCAGGGAACCAAGACAACAGAGGTTGTCTGCTGTGTTTGGTTTGAGGGCACAAGAGGAGGTTGTTCAGTCTTAATCTCTGACCTTTCATTACAGGATTTTGAAAGAGGCAACCAGATAAATATTTCCCTGGAATAAACAAACTGGGAAAAAATTAGGTTCAGTAAAGAAATATTCATACTTGAATATATGCAAATTATAAGTTCAGGTAGTTTCACAGCAGCAAAACTGTGACTTGAAATGTCATGCAAGATTACAGGAAGATGATATTTAGAAGGGGAAAGATTTTTTTTTAATATTGTAAAATTCTAAAATAAATATGGAGGAGGAAAGGAGTAGGCAATAGATGAAGATTATTATAAGACAGCATTTGGAGTAAAAGAGCAGTGCATCACTACATAAAAGTGCAGTGGCTGCTGAACTCAAAGTGGGGGCTTATGAGTTGTCCAGGGCCTTTTTCCTCAGTGCATAATCTGGGGCACCCTGCATGCAATTGCTGCCACAGTGGTGTGAAACTGTTAAGAACACAGTTTTCAGCAGTAATGACTGGTCACATTTTTCTAAAGGGGTGCATGGTTTTGTCCCACAGATACTTGAGCAAAATTTATGAGGCTGATAAAGCCTGGCCTGACTAGCTAGATCTTTCTGTGGCTTCCCATGAATTCAGATTGAAGTACTGAGACAGCCTGGTTTATCAGTCTCTATATGGTTTTAATAAAGATGTGTATGTGCAGTTAGCACATCTCTGCATTAGGAATACATTTCCTGGAATGTGAGGTGTCAGAAAGATGAAAAATTTCTTTTTTCCTAAGAAAGAACTAGTTTCTACCCCCTTCCAGAAATATGTGATATTTTTGCTACATTTGATCTATTTGAGCCATCAGAATGGTCCAGCTACTTGGATATCATGGATAATTATAGGGGAAAAGAAAAGCCCAAGAACTACTGAAACACATTTCATAGTAAAATATTCAGACTCAAGTTCATTAGCACAGTAAGATGGCAACAGCCCCTCTCTTGGGCGCCAGTTGTTAGAACAAATGCTTCTGAAATTCCTGCCATAACTGCATGGACAAGCAACCATTTCTTCTCTTACCCTGTCATTGTAAATTGGAAGAACAACTCTGCCAATAGCTGTCTAGCACTACTGAATTAGAATATATCTAATCCAAAACTACCTATATTTGTATGCATACAAATATATATATATTTAAAAAACACCATAAAAAAAAAAGGCAATATCAAAATGTTCAACAACCTATGGTTGCAATGCTAAAATGAGTTTAGAGTATTTTTAGGTGGCTTACATCTTGGCTTACAACTTGTGGCTTGCAACTTTTTTCTTGTATCATGTGGATATATTTGGCTTATAAAACCTCAAATGCATTAGATGCTGTCAGAATTTCAAAAGTCAGGCTAAGAAATTTTAAAAGGCCCTATTTATGTGTACTCTATTTGGAAAACATTTCATTTTTGCTGTTGATTTTCCTCTTTAAGTACTTTCCTATAAAGGTTAGAAAAAGCATAGAGGAAGAGTATGTTCCATCCATATGTGCCTGTGACATCCACTTGAGGTAGAGCAGTGTTTATTTTAAGATCCATTTCCAATTGAACTGTGGAGGGAATGTGGTACATTTTTAGACTGAGTTTTAGACTCAGTTTTAGACTGAGAAAAGCAAGTGATAACAAATTGTTTATCATCCGTTTTTAATGTTTTAGCAAAAGAGAAAATAGAATTTGAAGTATTTTTACATGAAATATTCCTACCACACAAACAGGATAGATGCCACCTATCCATTATGGTAAT
Organism: Heliangelus exortis; assembly: GCF_036169615.1. Lineage (NCBI taxonomy): Eukaryota > Metazoa > Chordata > Aves > Apodiformes > Trochilidae > Heliangelus > Heliangelus exortis. Next base: position 17,674,078 of record NC_092425.1, on the reverse strand, counting down.
GTTGCTTTCTGGACTCTCTTTTAAGGTAGCTGCTGTACTCTGGATAAATAATTAACAAAAATTTTGGTAAAGCTGTTGACTTATTTATCAGATCTTTGTTATGATAATAAAGGCACTATTTTCTGATTAATAAGAGAACACCTTAATTTAAAAGCATTTTTATGAATCATGGGTTTACCCATGCCCATGGGTTTACCCACAAAGGAGGGTAAACTAAACCTTCAGTTACCCTGAGTTATGCAATAGAGTTGGCTGAACAATTTGCTTGAGCAAGAAGAGAGGAAGACACAGGTTTGGGGTAGCCAAGAGGAAGGTGTCTTGGATGACCATTTGGCCAGTCAGCAAATGCTTCATCTTTTTGACCTGTCAGCTTGGGCTAGCAAGTTGATTACAGGTATTCAGATCCATACATGTAGGGATGTATAGGCCTTATTAGCTTGTATAGAAGGCAGTCCTGAGAGTCCATCTATCATCACATGCATACTGTATTCTAGATAGTGAGTGGGAGAATAGGAACAAACCACAGGTATATCTGGATGGCTCTGCCATGGAGTGCTGTGATCCAGCAGAAATAGTACTGAGCAGAATCTGACAACCCCAAAGGACCTGACTCCACATGATCAGTTACAGCAGTCCCCATGATGTCAAATACTTCCTCTCTTACCTACTTTTTTCCTGTATTGTCCTGACTAATAAAGAATTGATACTATAATTATCCTTTCATATTAGATTACCAACAGAAAAAAAGGCTTGATGGTAATATCATTGCCAAGGATACAAAGAGTAGGTGCAATAACTTTGAAGATTTTCAGTAGAGTGTGAAGCTGCTTTAAAATGTGCTAAAAAGGCTTCATATAATAAATAAATGTAAAAAGCTTGACCTACTGGGTTGTTGGACAACATGCCATGATGACAACAGCATTGTGTATGTGAATAAAACAGGAACTGTTAAAAAATCTTGAATTTGTTAGATCTATCTTGTTATTGCTAATGTATTTTTCTAATTGAAATCTTCAGATTCTACCTTAAATCTGAAAAACAGAATTGCAAAATATGATATTATATTTTTTTAGACAAATATATACATTGTAAATTAATGAAGTCGTGTGGGGTTTAGGGATTTAAAAGTTCTGAAATTGTTTTAATTTCAAATTTTTTTAGAGAAAACATTTGTTCCTTATGAATCCTTATGAATAGATGATTAGAGGCAGATAACAAATTTTGCACTTTTTTAGTATACCATCTTCTACAAATATAAATCTACAGAGATTACAGTACTGTGTAACACGTGGAAATCTTTAGATGGCATAAGTTTTAAGAATTAATCATGTAATTTACAGAAGAGAAATCAAGAACTGCTGGCCATATGGTGGAAAATACAGGCAGTCAGGCTGGAGGTATTGTGTCTATTTAGAGATACCACTGGACAATAAATGGGAAGTTTGACACTTTCATCCAGCACAAGTGAAAAGACATAGTACTGACCTTGTACATAGAATGAGTTGCATCATGTAATTCAACAGGTTAGCTGTTCCCTCCCTTGTGTACTTGTGAAGCTGGCATAGAGTTCATTAACATCTCTAACATGTAAACATAACATGAGGATTCAAGTAAAATTCTTTACTGATGTGGTTGTATTTTTTACTTAAGTAGCAAATCTATGAAATAATGAAAAGGGTTGCTGTTCTGGTGTTTGCACTATTCGCTTTCTGCTAGCTGGAAAGTTTCAACAATACACCAATTAAAAATAACAAAGTGGAACATTAAGAAATTCCTGTCCCATGGAACAGCAAATTGTTTCAAATTGGTGGTACAGAACCAAATTGACAGCATTACAGTTATTAATGTTGCTTTCTCAGTTACTCAGGAGAAAACTGTTTCTGGCATCAGTAACTTCTTAGTGCTTTCTGTATATATTTTTATTTCTTGTGCATGACAAATATACAGAATATACAATCTATTAACATGGATTTGTAGTAAAGGCATGAACGCATTTATTTCTTGTTGACTAGAGTAAGCATTTCCCAAATGCTAGGATTCAATGTGGTCTATATTAATTCCTCTTTTTAATTTGTATTGTAATTTGTTCTTTTATTCTTTTACTACTAGTGTCATGATGATGTTTTTCCCTTTCTGTGAGTGGCATAATTGGGCATTGAAAACCTGCATGGGTTTCTTTCATATGAAAACATATGTTGACATTCATATGCACAAGCCTGGAACAACTTTAAGTTGTAAAATTTTGTATTATTCATAACTGTTCAGAACACATGTAGACTAAAGACATAGTGGCAATGAATATATATTTTGATGGAACATGGTGTGTGACTTTAGCTTACAAAAAAACTCTACAGTACTCTGTTATATGACAACTTAATTTGTACTTTACATATTTCCTGCTCTAACTTACAAAGTCTGCGGTAGTGATTTTTGGAAAATTTGTTCATGTTGTGGTTTACCCATTTTGGATATGATTCCAGTATGAAGCCTTCTCTCCAAGAAGTAAAACTTGTCCTAGCTGCTCATAAAATTTTCCCCAGAAGTGTTTGTAAAAGCTAGTAAAAAAGAAAGTGCTCATTATTTCTGATAAGCAGAGAAGAATTGGAAATACGTATTTCAATCACAAAGCTAAAGATATTAGGAAATAAAGAAGGAGGTTATAAATATATATACATATGCATTGCTAAACTGATAAGCATTTCTTACAATCATGAATTTTCACGTCACTCGCCTCAGAGTTTAAAACTTCACCTTTCTTTTTGCTATGGTTAAATGGAGGGAAAATACACCAAGTCTCAGAAAATGTCAAATCCTGCTTTAAAATATTGGGATTTAAAGGGAGTATAATATCAATAAGCCTAAAACTATTAGGGCTTCCTAGTGAGAATATACAGGACTGTTTTATGTAGTTTTTGACAGAGAACTTAAATTAGCTGTGCAACATGGATGGTGTAACTTTTCCTGCTGCCTGGAAAGAAATGCTGTCAAGCTCTAAGTTGTGGTGATGGCACTTAGTTTGTACGAGTCTAATAAAAGGGCAGAGTGTATGCATGTTTCTCCGATTTTAGATTTTTTTTCTCTTGGTAAGAACTTTGAAGTCTTTTTAAAGCTTAGTTCTCTTCCTCTTTTCCAGGCTAATAAAAAGAATTATTATTACTACCACATTTGTGTCTCTTGGATTTTATTTTGGCTAATGCAGGCATTTTTACAACACAATCTTGGACGAAAGGGCAATTAGAAATAAGGAGCCGTATCCAACAATTACAGCACTTATTGCAATTATAATAGTAACTTAGTAAGTTGGTGACTTACTAAGTTACCCAAATGATATATTTTTATTTTGCTTTTAAAGTTAGCAAAAGCTTAATGCTGGAGTTTTGTAATGAGCCTTTGGTAACCAGATTTGTAGTCTGAAGCCTTTGTCTACCACACTGTTACCCATCAAAGGAGCCCTGTCCTACCAAGCTTTCTATTTTCACAACAGGATATCTGGTTTCTTTTATGAGGATACAGCTATGTTAATTTGGTTTAGTGGTTTGTTGGAGGTAAGCATGCTCTTCACAGCACAAACACCAAAATCCCCTTAAAGCAGTTCCTTGTTAATAGCTGGAGTCTGATTGGCAGTTTTGCATTGTAAAGCTTGATTTGGTTGGATAAATATGTTTAGTCTAGTAAGCACTTTAGTGATTGAGTGTCTGTTAATGGATAAAGGTGGATTATGGCGAAACCTCTACAGTCTGTCATTGAGCACTTAGAGTTGTGAGATGTCACGGAGGGAATGGAAAACAAACCAGCACTGTGGAAAAACTCAGTAACTTTAACAGATTTTAAATGTTTGGTACAATTTCTGCGTTTAGATTTAAAATCATATTTCACTTCATGAAAAAAAGCAGGGCAGACCATGAAGCTCATAGCCTTATCATTTGTCCTTCAGGCAAGCATATTCCTTACATGCATAAGGACATGTTCACAGAAAAACCTCTCTCAGCACGATAGTTGAAAAGCCACCAGGTACCTGGAGGGTAAGGGCAGAGGAGCTATAAGTTTTCTTAGGAATGTATGGTATATCTTTTAATTCCAGACAAAATTCACTGCTACTTCTACGTGGTTTTATAAATCAGTATGCCTGTTTGCTGTTGTGGAAAGCTACTTTTTTTCTTAATAGCACGTTCAAAACAAAGACTTTTGCCCAACTACCCTTCCTCCTCCTTCTTTTAAACACAGAAATCAAGATCTTTCTCTTACTTTTAAGAAAGGTAATGTGATCCTCTATATAAACCACTGACAAATGTCACTTCTTTTCGTCTACTCAGGTGTATGCAGCTTTTTTATGAGGTGCTAAATATCAGCTTACTTGGGAACTTGAAATGGCCTTGAGGCCAAGTGGCAGATATTCAGACACATATTTTGAAAATCTCCACTTTTTTGAGTTCTAAAACCTATTAAAAGCCATGGTACAATGATTTGCTGAGTTTATCATACTACAGCATGTATTAGCAGGTGAAGTACTTACCCAGAGTATTTTTAAATGCTAAGACAAATAGATCTTCCATGTAAGTCTTTAAGCTGTTAAGTTAAAAACTTAATTGTTTTTTTTTTCTTTTATCTTTTTTTGGGGGGGAGGGGGGGCGGGAGGGAGTGGTGAGGGGAGTTTTTTCTTCAAGGAAAATCCTGGAACTCTTCCCTCGGCTCTCTTTTATTCTTTTCTTATCAAAGACACATCAAGCTGACCCATGTCTTACAGATGATAGTTACCATATGTCAGCATAGGTTGAAGCCCACAAAACTTTCAAAAACTCTAGTGAAATTTTTAGAGCGGAAAACTTCCTCCCACTTAGTTTTAGGAAACTTTTTGCAGCTTCACTGTAAACCTAAATGTTTCACCCACACACTTCTCTCATCTGGTTAAAACTACCTGCCCAGGAGTGTTACCTTTTAGTCAAGTCCAGATTAATTGTGGGGTGTTGGATTCTCCATTAATTGTGATCTTTACAACTATGTACACTTCTAAAGGATATATTCAGTTTGAAATGTATTTAAGAGGCTTGAAAGTAACCTAATGATTGAGTAGGTTCTTTCTATTATGTTACTAGACTAGATGGCCATAAAAGTTATTTCTGGCAAAGTAGTATCTTGGAGACGAAATTCTTCACTAGGATCCATGCAACTATTCCCATATTGCAGTAATTTAACTGAGAGAAAAACAGATTTGTAGACTTGATCTTTTTTCTGTGTTTTTTATCATAGTTCTTCTCCCTTAAAAGAATAAATCAGCATCCTAATTATTCATTTCATATACCATGTTTGCTTCAAATCACAGAAATCATGTTAGTTGTCTTTTGTTAGAACTAATAAAATATAAAAAGGGAAGGAATTCTTTATTAACATATAAAGATATTATTTATTCAATATACTGATTTTGGTTTAGATATTGCCTATAGAAGATTTAAAAAAATACTATCTTGCATGCTTGACCACTGAAATACAGCTGAGGAATTTAAGACATAAAAAATTATTTATTTTCCAAGCCTTCAACATGTTGGTATGCCTTCATATATGAGATCATCTTTACTACAAAAAGAAGAAAGCCACAATTTTCTTTAGAAGTGTATTTAAAAAGACAAAGTCAGAAATATTGGCCATATTATAAAAATTTTTGGTTATGTTATTAGTCCAATGAGAAATATTTATGTGATCTATAAAGACAAGAATTTTGGGGTCGATATGTTAAAATTTTGCCAGCTACTTTGAGACTAACACAGTTTTTTTCAAGGAATTAGGCACAGTTGTGGACACTCAAACTGTCTTGGGTCTCTTTTGTTAGTGTTTCCAATTTTCCATTGCATCTTATTTTTTTTTGTAAAATCCATAACTTCAAAATTTAAAAATGTTTTTCTCTGTAAGTTGGTGTATAGGACTTTCCCATTTAAAGAAGCAAAGGAAGTTTCACATGAAAAAAAAAAACACTAAACAGGGGAAACAGCAAAATTACATGTTGGGAAGTGCTCTAGCTGCATGTACTACTCAAACAAGAGAAAACAGTCATTAAAGAGCAGCTAAGGAAGTCATTTTAAGTGCTGTAATTTGAAGTAGTAACATACCTAAACAGGAGGTAAAAATTTTGAGAATAAATTGCTTCTTAATATTAAATAATTAAATGCACACACACACAATACATACATAAATACCAAGCTGGTTTCTTAGTTCGGGTGGTGGTTTTTTGGGTTTGGTCTATAGCCTTGGCAACAGCATTAATATCTTGCTCCAATGGCATAGAGCTTTTCTACTCTGGATAGCCTTCACCAGAACACAATACTTCTGCTCCAGAGCTGCAAATGAAATATGTGCAGCTTTCACAGACCTTTTTTACAAATACCCAGCAGGCATCCAAACACTTTCAAGCAATAAATAAGACCCCACAAACAAAAGCAAATTAAACCTTTCGCTTCTATTCATAAAAATACATATGAGGATTTATTTAACCAATCAGATCACTGCTTGTGACACATGAAATAACTTGGTGGTCTTAGTTCAATTCCAACTGGACAGCTGTTTGGACCATAAAACTCCCCACCATAATTGGCTTTAACTGGCATCCTTGTCAGCAAAATAGCCAGGTTTTGTAGGGGCACGGAGACTGAGCAGCCTTTCTCATAGCCTAGAGGTGGTTCTTCTAGATTAAGCATGTGGGTGGCCTAATGACAGTGGTAGATTTATTTAAGAAAAAAAAAAAAACCAACCAAAAAAACCCCCAAAAACCAAACCAAAAAAAAAAACCAAAAAACCAACTATACTGCTGGAATTTTTTGGGTTGTAACTTTTTTTCAGAGATCAGGACAGAATTCTAGTCCTGAGTTTCTCATGAATGTTAAATTTTAAAAGTGTAATACATATTAATGTTGAGAGCTGTTTTGGAAACTATGAAATAAACTGTCCTTTAGAAGCCAGTCTCTTCACTGGTCTCACTAAAGAAAGAAAAAAAAAAAGAAAAAAAAATTAACAGGAGATTTAGAACCAGACTGCTTTGTATGTTAGTAGAAACAGAAGTGCCACACTTGCTACCTGGTTAAACTCAGATGACCAAATTTCCCCTGTGCTGACATATGTAAATAATTGAATTGCAAAAAAACTCTTGCCCTATATTGGTATGAATGGTTAAGCAGTACAAAACAAGACAAACTCAAAACACAAAAAAAAAAAAAAAAGGAGAAAAAATTTCCTCCCCCAGATTGATAAATTGTTGAGAAACATCATGCCTAATACCAGCCTTGAATAAACTGGAACACTCTGCCTTCACTTTGGCTGATAGAACTATCATCCATAAAGTACCTTAGAAATATTAATTGATATAAGCATATTCAAAAAGTGCTTTATGAAGCACTGTGAAACAAGAAACTGGAAATGTATAAATTGTTACAAAAATAGCAAAAAATTCTCAAATTCCCTGTAGCATGTGCAATACCTTGGCACCAAATATAACATACAACCTGTCTGAAATATTAAAGATTTACACTCACATTGCACCGATGTAAATGTCTGTGCAGGGTGCAGGGCAATAGATGTCTTGGCCCAAAATATGGAATTGTTTAAGTGCCATAAGAGAAATGTTACTCTACTATTCTTGAAAGTCTGCCTACTTTTTTTCTTTCCCAGTGACTGTTTTTAAAGAATCACCTCTCTTATTTGCCTTTTCTATTCTCTCTTGTATATGTGATCTTTACAGCACAAGGGAAAATGTAGGTTTCACAGCATGCTGTGGGGGAAAAAAAAAAAAAAAAAAAAGTGGGTTGGGTTTTTATGTTACAAAAAACAACAAAAACACTGTTAAGTCAGATGGGCATATGCTTTGTACAGCTCCCAAGGCCTATCTGAAGAACACCATACAAAAACAAAGCTTGGTGAAGAGGAAGCAGCTGCAAGGGTGATATAGAGCCCTTTCTTATAAACAAAGAGCACCAACAAATCTGTTTGAGCATGAATATTAGTTTTGCTGACTTTTGCTGACATCACCGTGGGAGATAAACATATTACAAGGAGTGGAACAGCTTGTTGCTTGAGAGGTTGCCAGATGAGATAAGTGAATGGCAAAGTGGCAAATGAAGACAGGGTGCCCATCCTGATAGTCTCAGCTGTAGCTGAGACTTCTGACTTGGTGAAGTGTTGTAGTGAACATAACTAGGCTGGAACAAGTGGATAAAAATGAACTACAAAGCTCCTTTTTTTCTTCTAATTGTGAAGAGCTAACAGCTGCTCCCATCTGGGAACTGTGTGAAAGTGCCTTACAGCTGTACAATAATAAACAGCTAAAAACATTCTTTCCCAATCTTTTGCCTCATTAAACTGTAATCTTCCTCCTAATTATATTTCATCAATCTATTGTTTATGGAACTTTAGATTAAATGGCAAACATATTGAAACAAAAATAAACTTATAATTAGTTGTCTTCTCCTCACCCCTCCTCCCTTTGTATTAGCAAGTGCATCATTATCAGGCCCCAGGGGTTTGGTGAGGCAATCAGTTTACATGGTGCACTTTTGGCAGCAAAGAATAAAAAAAACATTTGTAGCTTCATAATATGATTTACCAGCTCTAGGGCTCCAGGGTCTGTACTTCCATAAATATAAGTGACAAATTATCAATAAATCATTCCTTGGTCTACCATATTGCATAATGTTTATTGAAACCCAGTTCTAATAAATATAAGAGTCACCTTTTTTATCCAAAGCATAAGAAACAAAGATGACAGCAATTACAAACACGTATGAAAAATGAGAAATAAGACCTTTCACAAGCAACTAGCCTTTTTTTTTTTTTTTCTCTAGCATCCTCAGCACCTCAATGTTATTGGACTTGGAACAGATGCAAGCTTCAAATGGTGATTTTATTCTTTGATTATGAAAAACAATGCTGTTCTGGGGCTTTTTGTTATGCATATCATTCTCACATCTGATTCACGGTCTCTGAAGAAATCAGTCCAGTCCATTTTCAGGACATTGATCAGAAGCTTCATTAGAAACAGTAAGTTCTTCCAAATGGGCCCTGTGGCACATGAGCTCAGCACATTGAGACCAGCACTCTCAAACTAGTTGGTTTGGTTCATTGCAAGAAGCTATTTGAAAAGTGAAACAAAGGGGAAAACAGAATATTTGCACATTAACTAATGTCTTCATTTATTTCTGTTAACTGAAAACCAGGGCTCAGACAAGTTATAATTAAGAGGTTTTTTCACTCCATTTTGTGACCACAAAACTGGACCTAAGATGTAAAACCCTTATTGAAGACTAATTCAAGAAAATTATTCATGAAAATTTCAGACTTTATTACATTTGCCCTCCACATAAAAAAAAAAAAGATACATTGACAGATCTTGAAAATAATTTTGGAGATACTTCATCTGTTACAGGTGCTGATTAAAACAGGGTTATCCATTCCCCTCATTTTTATACAGGTCAGTGTCTGGAGGCAATTTACACACAGTAGTCATTAGACTCCTATAATGTTTTAAAAAGTAAACTTAAATCTTAATTGAAATTCCCTGTCATTTTGCATTCTGTAAGCCAAATATTAGATACCCAGGTTAAGCCTAACTAACATCTCGTCTTCATAAAAATTACTTTTTCCACTAGTCTTTTGATTTTTAAATTTGTTTTCTTCACAAAATGTAATATCTTTATATCATGAAAAGTATCTCTGTTAAAATACTTCAATCATCTTACTTAAATTCCTGTTAGGTATATCCTGCTCTGTAAGACATGTTCAGTGACACATTTTTGTTCCCATAAATAAATTCTGTTTCATTCAAAGGAGCACTCCCATTTAGGACAGAAAAAGTTTTTCCCTTGTAAATTCAATGGAAGGTTTTTTGTAGGAAAGGACTCAGGATTTTCCTTTCCAGATTAGACTGTATTTACTGTGCAAACTTTGTCCCACTGCCTGATTTTGATTGGTGCCCTTCCATGTGGTGTTTGGAGTTCACGTAGGCCTGTGCAGTAGTGTGTCTGTGTATGTGGAGTTTAAAGGGATGAATATCTCTTTCTCAGAAGTTCTTACTGAGTTTCAAAGGAAATGGTTCATTTCCTATAGGTTTCAGGCCTTAGCTTGTTAACCTGCTGGAACAATCTCTCTGACTTCATTTGTTCTCTTTTCATATAAAAGCTTTTGCACAACTGAACCTCAAAAAAAATTTTGGAAGAAGGAACATCCTGAGACTTGTAAAGCACCAAACAAAACTCCTTTGTCTTAGAAATGGCTAAGTCAGAGTGATAAATACCACACTGGCAGCTTTCAGCAGTGTTTTTATCCAGTGTTGTCTACTCATTGCCTGGGCAATTTGTGGCTGCTGGGAGAGCAAATCCAATCTAAAATCCTCATCAACAAATTACATGGGATCTAATGACTTCAGCCACACTCCTCTTCCCACTTAATCCATCTGTCTCAGAGGCAGCCTGTCTTCAGGCTCTGCTGGGGGAAGGAGAAGGGAATCAGGCAGGCCGGGTACTGGAGCAGCAGCAGCCCAGAGCCATAGGAAGGAAGCAGCTGCAGAGCAGTCGTGACTTAGAGACTTGATGCCAGCTCAGCATCTCACATTTGGTGATAAATGAGGAAATGGAAGAAACTGAGACCACTGAGCTGACAGACTATTTCCATTCCCTGAAACAGGATGTAATGAGAGATCTGAGAAATCTGGACTTTAAAATAAAGTCAAAATATAAACTGATGTGTATATCCTGATGTAAAGAATGACATCTGCTAGAGTCTGAGCAATCTGCATAAGGATATCAGAAGAGTAACAGATGATTTTCATACATTTGAATGCCAGAGTTATTACTCAAGATTCTGATAGTTCTGATTTCACATGATATACCATAATGAGGTCACAGTCTGGAATAAGGGGTAAAAAAACCTGATATAAATCACTAGATTGGTGGTAACTCCAAGTAAATCTGGCTGATCAGTTATAAGAAAATTGCAATAGCTTGACATAGGTATTCTTCACTTGTCTTTCAAGAAAGGCTATGAAAGCATCATTAGAAAGCAAAAAAAAAAAAAAAAAAAAGGAAAAAAGATTACTCCATCTATAAGATGGACATCTTGCTGTCAGAGAAGGAAGAAGGAAGCCATAAAATGTCTGGGCATTGCAAAGTTCTGCAGCTGATCAAATTGTTGCAATAAATACAGGTGGTTCCCTGAAATATTTTCTTTATTTCTCTTATGTTATAAGCAAAATTAAGCAATCTGCATTTATGTTTTTCATTGCAAAGGTAAAATAAGACCTCATAAAAAATTCCCAAAGTCTGCATGCTTGATTATGAATTTAAGACAATGCATGCCCAGCAAAGATCTAAGTTGATCTCTGTATTATTTACATTTATAATCAGTTACTTGCAGTATTTCACTGGATCCTTTTCATTTTATTTTTTTTTTTTCCTTGATCAAAGTACATTTAGTCCAGAAGATTTCCAGTTTATCATAGTAGTGGCAATATCTGATGTCTTCCTCCTATGATCTAGGAGATTTTATGGAAGTCACCCTATGAAAATCATCCCGTTTATTATACCAGGACACTCTCCTGATAAGTTGTGGATTACTTTTATCTAGTTACATCTTGATACTAATAGTTAAATTTTTCATTTTAGAACCAAAAAACAAAACTATAAAAAAAGATGCATGAAGACAACATAACAAATAATTCATCCTCATCTTACAGTCTAAAGCAACTTAAAACTTCTACAAGGGTTTTCAGCCTTGCTACCTGATTGCTGGCTTATAGCCCATAAAAACATATGTTCATTCTTGAAGTTCAGTAATTCATCAAGGAGCTACGTGCAAGTATTATATTTCTAAGAATTCTTTTTCTTGATTGCACACAAAAATTCTTTTCTCCTGTCAGTGCTAATGGGCAGGGTATTGTTTATCATCTAGGAGATCATACTGATATGACACATCTATTTTAATACTGACTCTATATATGTATTGATATCAAGAGCTAGCCAGCCAAGAAACAATTAGGGACCCCATAGTGCACCTCCTCCCATTAACCTTTGTAGAAGCCAGTTGTGTCTGAATTGGAGAGGCTTTGGCCCTGAATTTATCAGGCAACTGGAGTATAGTTTTATCTTATTTCTATGGTGTAAGTAGACATAACATAACAATCTGCATGAGTTCACATAAATCCAGCTAGAAATGAGCATATTGCTCTCTGCAGATAATTTTTTCACATTTTTCTGACTTTGAAAGTGTTTTGCAAAGACAGTGTTAAACTGATATAAGACAAAATAGGACTGGAAGTGAGTAGTACACTAGGCAGGTCTGTAAGCACACGTGGGTTCAGCTGCACCCCAGGTGTCTCAGACATGACACCCAGGACAGCAGGAAGCTGTAGAACTGCATAAGGTTCATAGGCATGACTTGTAAATTTTGATGAAGGGAAGGAGAATTTGCTAATCTAAGAAATAAATTATATCCAGTTCAAACTGGTGTAGTGGCAATAAAATCAGTAAGCCACATAAAATCAGTAAGCCCTCTGATAAGCCACATAAAAGCCTGGACTCACAGGATTGGGTCAAGAACGGGTAACGCAATGCCTTTGGTGTTCAAATGTGGTATATTACCTGGTGCTTGCATGAGAAGGGTAAAAGAAATATTATGTGCCCAACTTCAGCTACCAACAGGATATTTGTCCTCTTTGTCATGTTTGGTAAAAGCCCTGAATATTAACATGCTGGTGCTAAAAGTGAAACCCTGTAGGACCATCTGTCATAATTTCTCCCTTCCACTGGTTGAATGCTCTCAAATGAGAGGCTGTGAGAAAGGGCCTGGAAACCACACTCCCAGGGTGGAGTACAGAATGCCACCCCTAAGCAGGAGGCAGTCAGTGGAAAAGCTTTGGCAGCTTGACAGTTTTGATTAAATTTTCTTTTCAGATTTAATCCCTTTCTTTATCATTGTGCAGAATTTTTATTAGCCTCCTCTCTCCAAGATAGGGCCAAATATATCATTGTATGCCCTTGGTCTCATTAAGAGCTAGTGAATATTTTCTTCCTCTCATATCATGCTCTTCATCCATTACCACTACTTTTCCTTGTAATTATTTAGTTAACTGTCTCCTTAAGAATTCTGATCATTAGACCATCTTATATGCTTCTTTGGAGAAGCAAATAGATGCGTATGAAAAAATAACTTTTTCTTTTTTGTGAGTGACTAAGCAGTTGCAGTTCTGTTCAGAAAACCTGCTTTTAATCAAATCTCTCTTGCAAGTAGAGGATTCATCCATAAGAGCCCTTCTCTTGGTCTATAAAGTCCAAATATTCTCTTGGTCTATAAAGTCACAGATTCTGTAAGAACCTCTGGCAAGAGACTGAAAGTCCAGCAATACTATACAAGCTGGATTCATGTGGCAAATGATTCTTTCAAAGAACCTTATTGGGTTTGAAAGTAATGCCTACCTCTGTGAAACCTACTGACTCTTCCCTAAAGTATCACATCTATCTGTCATATTCTAATGTGTTCTCCATCAATTTATCTAAGCTTACATAAAGACAGTCTAGAAATAAAATATTGGATTAGTAGGTAACAGGATAGCAAAGATTTGTAGCACATTCCCTTAATTTCAAAGCCAACCTAAGTAATAATTAACACATCCCAGTGACCAGTTCAGGATTTTTCTATCTGAGTGCCTTGGCACTCCTGGAAATAACATCTAGGTCTTGAAGTTTTTTTTTTTCCTCCTTAATTTATCACTATGGAACAGTTGGAAATATTTCTGCAGACTCTTCTCCAGCAAATCATGATTTGAGTCTATGGTCTTGCCTGTAATGAAAACCAGTGCAAAAAATTTACTTTGCTTTTTGCAGTGATCTGAATTTTCCTTAACAAATTCCTGATACTTCAAGATCATCCAACATTCCCCACTTCTTTTTGAAAGGTTTTGTGTTTTTTTTCCTTTCGATTCACTGGAAGGAGTTTTATTATTAACATTTAACATGGTGCTTATCAGGAAGATGGATTTTTGCATCATTTCAGCATTAATTAATTCAATTAAAAAGTGGTGGTAAGAAGTGCCAAGGGAAGAGCTTTTACTTGTCTAGTACATCCTACAAAACTTTTGGATATTATAGATATCCAAAAAATAGATAGATATAGATATCCAGGTGTTCACTTGCATTAGTACAATGAGTGAGCCTTGGAAAAACAAGGAAGAGTCTTAAATTTTCAACAGCACTGTGTCAAAGCTCAGCCTTAATTAAAAACAGCATTATCTGACACATGATTCCAGTGTTAGGCACATTTCACATTCTCACAGCCTTACTACTGCTCATGACATCAATAAATTTTCTAATCAGATTTAATTATGATCATAATATTTAATAATCTCCAGGTATTAAATGGATTAAACAGATTTCCCAAGCTCTTCTGAGCTGTGGTTTGCTGAGAAAGCAAAAAAAAGTAAGAAAGTATGGTTTTGCAACTAGAATTAGCACAGCAAAGAAACATGCTTTATGGTCTTAGAATTTTATACAAAATTATCACCAATTTCCCAATCTTATCCCTTTTATCAATTGAGTTAGAGATTAAAGAACGTTGGGCACAGACAATTTACAGGCCTAAATATAAGCACATTAAGCCTAATACTGAAAAAAAACAAGCCAACCATTGTTGTATGTGGAAACCTGATGTACAAATATGAAGTCTGCTCTAAAATTCAGCGTCAGAGCTCAGCTTCCCTAGGTGATCCCCAAACTAGGAAGCCAGATGCAGGTGATGTTTCTGACCTCTGTCAGCATCTGTCACATCATTACACAGCAACAGCTCAATAACAGCCACTTTACCAGGAGACCTTCAAAATAAAATTCCCTTTCATCTTAATTTCAATACTTTCTTGCAAATTTTAATAGATGAATGACCCTCCTTCAGTCTTAGTATCTAGAGGCAAATGTTATTTCTGTGTACTCTTGCAAGACCTGATGATTTTATCATTAATCTCATAGTACTTGTTTTTTGTTTTAACTCACCGCTCCTGGAAATTTTATTGAAAAAGCAAATCTCAGCTTATTCCTCAGTCTCTGGAAACAAAAAAAATCCAATAAAAATACAGTGTGATTCATTTATTTTTCCCTAGCCCTTTCCCCTACTGAAAAAAAAAAAAAAAACTTAAAAAGCAGTGCTTAATATTTCCAAAAGCAGAAGAAATCTAGCACTTCCTGATTCTAAAATGTGGAGCTTTTTAAAATTTGCAATAAGGAAGATGAGGAGAGAGACTGAATCATAAGACTTCAATAACTGGGGTTGGCAGCATCATGTAGAGTTTCACCTTTTATTCACTGAAATCCATTACAAATATTCTATCAGTTATTAATGGTGCAAAACTGTGGTCAGACACTAATTTCCTTTGCATCTTCCATGGTAGAGGCAGTCCAAGCAGAACAACTCTTTCAGCATCTGATCTTCCTAAAACCACAAACATTACTTGATTTTGGAATCGACCAAAGGAAATGGTCGCTAACATTGCTTGCTCTCCCATGTATATTTAATAATTTTTCCCAAATCTTTAGCTTACTTTATTTTTTCCCAGGTTAAGGGTTTACTTCCCCTGCCATACTTTTAACTTCTCTGGTCCTTTGTATTTCTTCTAGCTTTACTTTTGGCAAGATCTTTCATTGCTACATCATCAGCAAATATATTTAATATGATCTCTATTCCAATTTCCAAACCACTATGATGTTAATTAGAAGCAGCTCTTATACTGATCCTTCCTTTGGCTTTGGTAGATTTTTGCTGTGTATCATTATCCTGTTTTTTAATCTCTGTGGCCCCATTTGCATAAACAGTTGAATTATGTTTTCAAATTACTGTTAATGATAATTTACTAAGTATTTGAGCTAAGACAACATATGTTAAGCTACTGTATCCCATTCTTTCGTTTTGAAATTCTCCTAAAACCCGGAAAAATATACTCACAAGATTTACTTTTATTCACCCAATATTGCAAATTCCACATAGCTGTAAGAATAATTTTTTTTGTTTGTACGTTTTTCCTTTTTTTTACCATCGTAACTTAAAATTAAAACAAGTATGAACAATCTGCATATCACAGTGTAATGAGTATTTTATCTTGTTCTATGAATGAGGAGAGGTTCAGTGAATTGCCAGAGGACATACGCCAAGACTGTGATGCAAAGGACAGAAGGACTCAGAGGTCCTATCACTACTACTGTAACACTTACGTACTGCTAGAGCCAAATTCATTGTTTGTGTCCTTGTTTTTTTCCATATTTTTTTGTTGTTTAATTATTTAACTTGGAGTTAAGATTAATTGCCAAGCTTTGTCTCCTCTGTTGATCAACACATCTAGCTTTTGTTTAGTTTTATATTGATAATGTATACCCTTTCCTAATGTTCTCATGCTTTTCCCTGAGAATATCCAGGGAAATATCCAGAATATTCCAGCTGTTAGATCACACACAAAAGAAGGTCTTCTTCATGAAATGCATGCACCTATTAAACCAGTATTTTCTGCCTGCTACCTCAAATTAAGTCAATATTGCAAGGAGTTAAGAGGCTGCAAGTATCTTTCCTCAGGAGTTCCTTTTCAAGACACTGTGGGATTGAAGTACCAGGATCGTACTGGATGCAATCTTTAGGCTGTGAAAAAAAGTTGGAAGAGACAGAGAAAGAGACAGATGCCTGTCTCACAGAGAGCATGGCCCAAGCACAGTGAGAAGAATGAGAGATAAAGCTTAAAGTTGTTTGCAGAGAAGGCACAGCAGGAGAAACATCTAACTCTTAACTTGCAGACTTCTCCTTACCTTCTCCCTACAGCTGTTTTCCTTTCATCTTCCTTTCTGAAGGACTGTTATATGAAGCGAGTGTGTCCTTCCTGATGGTGTTTCTGTTTGGGCTCACTTTTTTCCCCCCTCGTGAAGTTTTTCTCATAGCAGAAGCTGTGCAAAGAGGTTGGTACCATGCAGTGGCTAACATCCTGTGTCTGCCAGCAACCTCTTTACACTTAGCACTGCACCAGCTCTTTGCACCACTGGCAGCACCAGTGGACAGGGTGTGGCTTTCACTACAGTTTCCACCATTAATACTAGAATGGGACAAAACTGCATATCCTTCTTGTAAGAGAAAAGAGAGTTTTGCAGAAAAGAAACATCAGTAAGCTTAGTAGATATTTTTTTCTACCCATTGTTCTAATGCATTTTATTGAATTATTTGGAATTTTTACAGCTTTCAAAGATGTGGAATGTATTCCTTTAAATCACCTTAAAACAGTCCAGTGGAACACATTGCATTGTATGCTTTAGAAGTTCGCCAAAGAGGCAATTTTTATGTGGCTAAGTTTGCCACAGTATACACTCAATATACTTGGATACTGGGAAAACCACAGTGTGGTTTCTTAGTTGTAATGAGATTATTTAAAGAGAAAAGGGCAAAACAGAAAAAGGTGGCAAGGCTCTGTCAGAAAAAAAGTAGTAGCTGGAGGCAGTAACTGTTCTGAATTTCTGACCACAGTGGTCTTAAATATATTTTTGCCTTACACTGGGCAGCAGTACAGATGACCTCCCTGTTCCCAGGGAGGAGGTAAGCAAGGAGCACACCTTTCCAGTTCCCATCGTCGTTGCCTGATTTTATCAGGCCAGTGTTGGACCAGACACAAATACAGTTAATAGAACTGGCTTCAGAAGGTCATGTACAGGTAGCTGTGAGTTAGAAATAAATTCAACAGCAGAGACTGTTCTTAGCTGGTGCATAAAAGTGAATCTTTATGTGCACCTCTGCTGTAGATCTAGACATGTGAAATTTTGTTCATAAATAAATGTCTGGTATTCAGCAAGCCACATGACACCAGCTAGGCTGTGATTTACCAAAAAAAAAAATCCTAAATAAAATTAAAATTAAAAAAATAAGCAAAATAAAATACATTTCAAAGTGGCTGCCTGAATCTTTTACTCCTTTGTATTCAATATTTTTTTTCTGCTGGTAACCTGGAAGGCATGCATTCACATAGAAGAAAAGACATCGTGAACAGGAAGCCTAAACTTGGGGAATAAAAAAGATGTATTTTTCATATGAGGCCAACAGAGGTGAATTTCAAGCATTGTAGTCTAAATCAAAAGATTACAAGTTAAGTAAGTAAGGAATTAAAGTGGGAAAGTATTTTTCACATCAACTTAAATGACTGTCCCAGACCATCTCCAGATATCCCTGCAGCATCTTCATTTAACTCAAGAGGTTAATAAGCCTTTCAAGAGCCAATTAGGAAAAATATCCAGACATCAAGCACTTTGGAATACGTTGCCAAGTCAAGAAAAAGCCCCTTGTTCACTTACGGTAAAACTGACAGTAGTGTAGATAGTTCTCACAATACCCACTGTCAGCATTGACTTTCTGCCACACCACTGATTTACTATGATTTTACTTGAAAAGTG
The DNA here is from genome assembly GCF_036169615.1 of Heliangelus exortis. NCBI lineage: Eukaryota > Metazoa > Chordata > Aves > Apodiformes > Trochilidae > Heliangelus > Heliangelus exortis. The sequence continues at coordinate 17,655,650 of NC_092425.1, read as the reverse complement.
ATCACAGTGACTGAAACCAGAAAGAGAAACTATGAATAAAATGTGTTGGATTTGCACTGAAGACTCCTATCATGCTATCATCTCTTTATTTTCCATGGTAACAATCCTTTATTCTTTCTGATCCAACTTGTCAGTATGCACACACCTACAATCTCCATAGAGCAATAAAAAGGAGCATTTCCAAATGTGCAGTTTTTTACTAGTGGACCACTGTAGAAGCTAATGGCAATTTAATTTTCAGTAAATTCAGTGTGGTACCTTAGCTTATTTCAAGTTTTGACATACACCTTTAACCTGGTTTTAAACAAGCCTACTATTTAAACTGTTTGTCTGTTCTTTTCTGTATACTTGTGAGGGTTTACCTAAAAGAAGCAAAATGGGAAAAAAGATCTTGCATAGTCATAGAAAGTAACTATGTCAAGATACAGGCCTCCCTAGGAAATCATTTTATGTGGAATAATTAGGATAGATTAGTAAGAAAGGCTTTCATCTTAGTTTTTTGGCTATGTTGCATTTTAAAATAATTAAGAACCCAGATTGTTTCTGTTTTTCACCTTCGTTTACTGGCACCCAGCAAAGAGCCCTACACTTTGATTTTAATCATGGCCAGACAGTGTAAGACCTTGGTCTTAAAGGCAAGCGGAGCAACAAGCAGAAACCCTGCTGTGTAATTTCAAAGCAATGTACTTCATGCTGCTAACCCTACAGTATGATTTCTGTTCTGCCAATAGCTCCAATAGCAGACAACTTCCAATTTGCACCTCTTGCATAAATCCACATTATGCCAATAGGTTCAGAAGAAAACCACAAGCTGCCCAGTTCGGCAGTCAGAGGTCTGTTAACAGATCTTTAACTATGATCTATTGTGTAGGAAAGTCTGAAATTATGGATGCAGAGTTTCACTTTATAGAGCTCTCACTTGCGCTATGCAGGTTTTCTTGAGATAATTATAAGTGTTTATTTTGGCTTTTAACAAGTTTAATCACATTATTTAGCATGTTCTGATTTTGTCACCGAGGCAACCATTACTCTTGCCCACAAGCTTTTCTTAATTGGCAGCGGGAGGAGAAAATGGACTTTAAAGCAACTAATTGCTCTAGACCTCACAGATGCCAAGATGTAGCTCTTTTAATTAAAACTTTTTACAAGATAGTTTACAAATGTAAAAGCACTATCTCTTGTAAGTAGCTAATACAGCATCCTGCTTTCAGTTTTGCTTCCACTTTAAGTAGCTAAATATCCTGGAAGTTCAACCAAAGGACGACTGCAAAAAGTATTTCAAAGCACAGAAGGCAGAGATTGGGAATATAAAAATACAGACTTCAGTAAGGCACTTCACTTTCTTATCTGAATTCCAATTTATAAATAACCTTGGCTGCTTGTAGAGGATAATTCAGTCTGTTAATTTCAGGCCACCATTTAAGTATCATGCTGTGCCAAATTGCATTTGATGGTTTTATAATGGCATGACCACAATATACTAAAATGAGATCTATAAAGGTATTGCCTAGTGGGATTTTCAGCTCAGGTATCCAGGGGTAAAAATGACATTCATATCCATCAGCTCTTTCTGCGTCATCTCAGGTATGTATAACACTACCATGTTACACAAAAAATACATGTTACATCACAAATCAAAGTCCTTGCATTCCGAATTTTAGTGATTTTGCCATTTCTAATTGACGTTTTAGAGTTTTTTTCAAAATCACAAAGTATGCTTCTTGACACACTTCATTCCACTTTAAATCCCTGAAGTACGGTACTACAACTCCATCAAAAGTGATTGAACAAGTAGCACTTGATGAATGATAATAGTTTCCCAAAGGCAGCATTATTTCCTGATCTTTGGCATGAAATAACATAGGTATACGTCAGAAAGGTAAATGCTGGCATCAGGATATTTTCTTACAAAAGACTTCTATGGTCACAGTTGCATTTTCCAGAGAGCAAGACATCTTCACCCCTCCTCCAATGACCCCAAGAAGTTGAATGCCTTTTGGAAGGTTAAGCTCTGTACGCAGGGGTCATGGGACTCGGCTGAAGCTGGAGGGTCTGTTTATTTTCTACGTGTGTTGAACTATGTTGTTCTCTGGGTGTGAACATAACTTTCTAACCTCCACAAATGGTCTCAAGGAAAAGCCCTTGCTGACTAAGACTGGGTTTGTTGCTGAGCCATTCCAAAAATTCATGTCTTTCCAGATGATGCATAGCAGCCAAAGAGAATACTTATTTAAAACTCCGAATTATTTTTTGAACTCCGGTAACCAGAGCAGTGCCTTTACTGGAGTAATGGTGCAATTACTCAGATAATTTTTTTCAAACATATTTTGGGGAAAAAACACATGGACATATCCCTTGAGCATCCAGTGAGCAAGCAGTTCCATAAAGAACTTCTCTTAAACTGCTATAATGCCCTGAATTATACCATGCAAAACAAAACACTGAGAATGTTTTAATAAACTTCCTGGCTAGTGTCATGACTCCTACATATTGAAACAGTCACACTATGCCAAACTACTTGAAAGCAGAGAGATTCATGGAGCTCTGCTTTTGTAAAAAATGTAGCTATACATATTTAACTATTTCTAAGTCCATGCAAGTTAAAATTGGCTGCAGAACCCAACTAGCAGATAATGTAAGTGAATATCTTCAAGCCTCATCACTATATCCAGTGTATGGTTTAAAAGTGTTATTTTAAAAGTCATCTTAATATCTTCCAGTAAGCCAGGTGGAATAGGTAAGCAACAAATATTTGCACTAGGTTAGTGCACCAGATTAGTGTGGAACTTACTATTTTTCATTAAGAAGCACAAAAGTTATCCTATGTCATATTCACTAATTTCAGCAATAATTTGGTTTGAGATTACTTACTTCCTTAGAAAGAAATCTTCACTTACATGTGATGCTAGAATGAACATTCTGTAACTGTGACTAGATGAGTAACTTCAGGTTTCATGTCAGAAAGTACCTTCAGGAAGTGTGTACATCACCCACAAATCTGATAGTGCAATGTCTATCGTTTCTAGTAGTCATAATATTTACAATGTATTATTATAATTAATTTCATAATAATCCTGTTGCTGACCACACAGTAAATTTCAATAACTCTTCAAATGCATGTTTTGATAGTTGATGGAAAACAAGACATTATGACATAACGGTCCCCTACGTATTCTGTCAGATTTTTTAATTTCACACTCTGAATAGTACTGCATTTGACTGTGGATCTTGTCAGGCTCTTGATTTGTTCATGGCAGTAAGGAGATTAATTTTTGAGTACTGATCAAAAATGCCATTAGGGGTAAAATTTTAAAAAACAAAGATATCCAGAGCTAAATTCAAAGCTAATGATTAAGATAATATTTTATGACAAGATTTCATTGGTATGAAACATTCATTTAATGCCTTTGAATCAAGCAGACTCAGTAATAATCATAGACTTTATTCTGATATTTCTAAGATACTCTACTTAGAAAGCCCTTTTGGAAGAAATGGAAGAATTTCAATGTAAAACATCAAATCAATTTTGCAACTATAATTCACCCAAATTGCCTACTGGTTTTGTGAGTCTTAAAAGCAAATGGCAACTTTAACCTATTTTCTGGTAAGTACCAATGATACTGTAAGTACAGCTGATACAATTCTGTTAGAAATTTGAAAAAGACACATAAGTTATGCTGACATTTCTAGTGGTAGACTTTTTCCCCGGAGGCCTTGAAAAAACATAGGTATTCTAGGGATTATGCCAACTTTTAGATAGAGTCATAGCATTATTTGTTTTGGAAGGGACATTAAAGATCACCTAGTATCAGCTCCCCTACATGGGGATGTCATACCAGTGTTCAGAGTCCATTTCCAGTTATCTGGGACTTCCTGGACATTTTGCACTTTTTTGAGAAAAAAGACATTAATTATGCCAACCCTGCAAAGTCCAGTTATCTGGACATGTCAGGTGCTTGTTTTTGTTATGAATTTTTGTCTTTAACAATTAAGTGTTTTCAGAATTAACTGAAGCAATTATTTTGTATAGCTCACCTGTCACTGGGATTGATTCATGTAATTAAGATACTGTCCTTTGGAACAGAACTGAAATCTAAAAACTGAGAGTTGATTTCATTTCTTCATTCGTATATTTGAATGTGCAAGTTTTCTCATGATCTTTGGATTAATAAATTCTAAAACTCCATGACTGCTAATCCATAGAACTAAACAAGCTTTATATATTGAAAAAGAAGTCATATGCATGAGTCTTATGTGGCATTCAGCAATGAACATAGTCTAACACCAATAAATCAATATGATATCCTAACAACCTGTTGTCACACACCTGGGATCACTGAGTCGAAGCCATGCCCATGTGTGTGATTCATATGTGCTAAACATTCACAAAAAGTTTAATATCTGACCCACCAGAAGTAGCCATGTGCTGTAGCAAGACTAACCTCTTCTATGGGTGCGGCGCTCCAAGGTCCAACCAGGTGTCCCAGTAGAATCTCACAAATGGTGCTCTGACCAGCCTGGATCGGTGCTACCGCTCCAAAGGTGGCTAAACCAGCCCCCTGGCTTCCCCAGGTGTGAGCTTTTTATTGGCCCCCTCATCCTGCTCATGCGCAGTAGGGGCCTGCCCTAATTAGGCACAGGTGGGCTTCACACGAGGTCAAGCCCACTACCTGGCAATTAGTGACACCTGGTTGCCTCATGTCACTACAATGTGCCACAATACTCACCAATTATTTATCTTTTTCAAAACTAGCAACCAATCTGGATTTTTAAAGACCTATGAAGGCAGCTTTGGCAGTATAAATGTGCACTGCCTAAATGAGGAGAAGTATCATGACTTCTGAAGTCTTTGGGAAGACATTCGAATACCATGAGCATGAGAGTGTTTTTTCTGGCCTACCTATTTCACAGAGAAGGAACAGGAAAACCTATGCTGCCATTTCTGTAAGTCCTATGAGTTAATATAGGCCTTGGGTAAGTGAAATTTAATGCAGACCTGACTTTAAGAAATAAACAGGGATTTTTTACTGTAAATTGGACTGTTTTACTTGAAATGAAAGCTACTCAAATAGGTTTATTTAATTTTGATTTTGCAAGTAGGAATGTTTCTAACACACCTCTAGATTACCTTTGGAAACACTTCTATTTTGCAGAAGATCTTTTTTCTATCCAATTATTCAACAAATATTCAATAATTATTCCAACAAATTCCCAAATATCATTTAACATAAAAGGCAACAGTGTGTGTTGCAGAAGTTACAGGCATTTCTCAGTGCCTTCTTAACGTTCTTCTACAGCTTCTGCAAACACTCTTTTTTACTTATTTGTTTGTTTGTATTACTATTTTCATCTTCTGTTCTTAGAAAACAACCAATCACTAATTTATTTCAAAATGAAAAGTATTGATTTTTGCATGTGGAAGGAAATAATGCTCAAAGATCAGACCTGATCTTGAGCTAATGAGAGCTGATAGCAAAGAGTCTGGCAGGAGCAGAATGATGGTGTCAGTGATATGTGGTGCTACTGGGACAGTTAATGCTCCAAGCGACCAGAGGGAAAAGTGGCCAGAGCATCTTCTAACTGCAAAAATTCCAAGTGATTACAAGACTGAGATTTGGGACAGACAGCAGTGTTGGAAACTTAAAAAACTTGCAGATAGGATGATTTCTTGAACTAAGCCAGTCCAGAGACTGTGCTATAATAAAGAAGAGAAATAGTTTGAAACAATGAAAATGAACCTGCAGAAAAAAGAAGCAAGAAAACAATACAGATAATAGTATGCTTTTCCATTGATTAAATTACTTAGACTGAATAAACATCTTTATTGTGTTATGTATGGAATGCAACTATTTACCTTTTGAATTTGTATTTATAGTATTGATGGAAAAACACTCGGTAAGTATCAGGAAATTTTAACTTGACAATTTTCTTACACATCTATTGTAAAAAGCCAGAGATGAGAAAATAATATTATTCACAAAAACTTACTCCCCCTTGCCAACCTCACATATTTCTGATTGCTCTTTTATAAAAGTAATGTATAAAATTTTATACTTCAAAAGTGAAAAAATCCTGAATTTTATATCTTATGATATAAGAACTGGGAAGTTTTGCTGCATAAAAAGAGTCTTGTACAAAACTTTGCATAGAGCATTGTTTACCTCCATCATTATCCCCCACTGGAATGACTGTAATGTTTGCTTCATTTAACTGCTTCATTAACAATAATATTTAAAATCTTATAGACAGAAGTGAGAGTTGCATCTGCTCTATAAGAACCTATTCCAAATTATGATAAAAAGCAATGAAATTGCTATCAGTAAAAACAAACAAACAAACCAGCACAGATTAAAAAATTAATTAAAATAACTGAACATGGCAAACATTGGGGTGGCTTTTTAATTTACATCCATGTATAGTTTTTTTAGTGATTTTGGTTTTCCACAAAAGCTCAGGGTATGTGAAACATGCCAAAAGGGCACTCTGACCCCTTCAAGTTCTGCTATTAACCTAATAAGGATCTTGTCCTGGACAGCTGATGATTGCATAGTGTAATTATAGAAACAGGGATAATTGCAATATACATAGGCAGTAGGGAATTTGCTAATCAACAGTAAGGGCCTCCGCATGATGATACTGCTGACTTCAGCTCTTAATTGACTTCAAAGAGGGTTAAAACTGAGCAGCAGCTTTTAGGATAAACCTTTCAACAAGCACAAATTTGGACAGGTGAGATGATCCAATACACTTGACAACCAAATAGCTTTGCCTCCTCAAGTCCCCTCTGCTCTGACTTTTTGACTCATCCCCAAGTAAGGGTTATGATTATGTCATGATTTTAACAAGCACACAAAATACAAAAAAAGTCTAAATCTTATGATTAAAACTAAATGCCAAATGAACAAATATGTATTAATTGGTTAAATATTCATGCTCTTGAAAGAACTTTATCCACTTTTTTTTGGCTGTGTACCAAGTAATTTAAATAGCCACTTCTGTTCTGTGCTGTAAAATCTATGCCAACAAGAAAGCATTTGCTTTTGCCCAAGGTTTCAACAGGGAAAAGACACGGTTATATCTTGTATTACTAATTTATTTGAATATAATTAAGTTTAATAGTGCAAGACTGTGCAAGATAGCACAGCACACAACATGAGTATGGGGCTATGTCTTCATTACCAACCAGCAGTCCTGATAGGAGCAGATGTGGAGGAAGAGAAAGAGCTGGTGCTGAGGACGACGTGCACAGCACTTGTCACTGGCTCATGTTAGCCTGATCCTGGGGCTAAGCCCCTGCTAGCTGCTGAAGGTCAGTTGTGGCCACTCCTAGGGCATGGCTTCTAGCTTCCAGTTTCAGGATCTAGATCTCTGCACCCCAGCCCACTCCAGGGTGTGAAATGGAGCCTTGTTAAGTGGGGATAAAGTTCCTTCAGAAGTGCACCTCTGATCCAACCTAGATGACAGGAACTTTTGACTAACATGCCAAATTTCTTAAATCCTGTGTAAAAGCTAGGAAAACGTAACTATGCAAGTTTTTAAAGTGGTCTTGCAAGTGTTAGCTTTGTCAGTTATATGGATTTACCAGTGAATAACTTCTCTGTATAAAAATAGTAAATATGTCTCAATAACATTTTAAATGTTTTTTTTACTATGTGTGTTCAGTATTTGGTTTTCCATGCAGTTCTGTAAATAAAGCTAGTCTTTATCTCACCCTGGATGGGCACATGTTCAGGGAGTCTGAGATACGAACCTGAGAGGCAGCCAGCCCTGAGGAAAGTCTAAAGATTAATTCAGTTTAAATTACCATGAGCCTTTTCCATAATGCCAGGTCTAAAGAGCAGCCATGTAGTCTTGTAGTAAAAGCAAGTTGGAAAGGTCACTGAGGAACACTTAAGGAACCCAAGGCTAGAAGGAATGTTCCTGCAGTTCACCAGATCCTGCTCCCAGATAGCATATAGCAAAATGTTGTTCAGCAGTAAGAGAGGAGAGGCAAAAAGGCAGAGCAGAGGACTTAAATGTAATGAAGATTTGGTTTACAGTCAACTGACTGCTCCCTCAGGCTCTTGATATGAGAGTGATGCTGAACATGGGGACAAGAGCAGAATGTCTCAATGGGAATATAACATGGGCAAAAAACTCGGAGAGATAAAGTGCTGGAAGCTTCACTTACCAGGAAGAGCAACTCTGGAGAAATAAAATTATTTTGATAAAGGAATTTAATTATAACAATACTCATTCACTATAGTAATTAATACATTGTGTCTTTCTGCTAAATGGTTTTCATCTGAAAGGACTACTATCCAGTTCGGATCAGTAGGAGCAAAAACGAAGCTGTTTTAAGATCAAGTCTGATGAAGTGATGCAGAGAAATATAGTGTATGGTTACCTATATGGATACAGTATTCTCCCTATGGTAGCAGCAGCTGATTCTACATCACAGAAAATTTAGGCTAGTATTTTCATATTCCTAAACCTAAAGAGCTATTAAAACTGTCTTAATTTCCTTTTGAAGTACCAGACTAGAACTTGTCTAAACCAAAACCAAGTGAATTCAGTTTGCGCTTATGCTGTGTCTCCATATAAAAAAATTTTTCTTTTTCCTTTTTAAACTCAAGTTATCTAATTGAACTCTTTGTATGGAGCATAAGTCATTTTCATTTTCCAGTAACTCAGAAAACTGGAAAAAACTCTCTCTCTTTATGTGTGTACACTAATTCTCATTACATTTGAAACTGAAAAACAAATTGGCAGCAAATGCACTGAATACAATGCACAGATATTATTGACTTTGAATGATTTTGTTGTTTTGTAGAAGCTATTTTTTCCTCACTGGGAACAGAAAATACCCCACAAGAAAAAAAAATAATATTTCAACATGATTTTCCTTCAGAAAAGGAACAAAAAGTTGAAATATCACAATTTTTTTCTTGGAATGAAATGTTCCAAAATAATTCAATTTGGAAATGTCTATGTTTAGTTTTGACTTACTAAATCAAAGTGGTTTATTTCCTTGAACTGAGCCCAAACACAGCATTTTAAGTCAATTCAACATTAATCTGTTTTGGCCTATTATGCCTCATGGGAACTTGAGTGGTGCCCCCTGATCCCCATGCTTTCATATGGCCTAGGCTTCTTGGCAGACTTTGTCCCATTGCACTGAGGCATGTGGGTCTAATGATGAGCTATATAGCTTGGCCAAAACAGAGCTCATGATGCATAATGGAGCATAAACTTTTGCAAAGAAAACCTGCATTTTTGCCTTAAAAAGCATTTGACGCAATTCCCAGCCTGCTTTCTTCAATATTGCTTTCTAGCAATATTGCTAGAAAGATTAGAAAGAAAGGAATTGTTTTGCAGGTATACTTTTGAAAATTTTGGATACACGAAAAGCCATGGAATTCCAAGAGTTAAGAAACAGGACCTCTTTCATGTCTGTCATAACTCCTTTTAGATGGGGAGGAAATTGGCCCCTACATATCTTGCCAACATAGTAAAGAGGACTGCAATCTACAGAAGTCAAGGGGAAAAAATGTGATAATACAGCAGATGGGGAATGTGTTCCTATGGAGACTAGATATACTATATTTTCTGCTAAGATATACAAATCAAAAGCAACACAGACTGCAGTAATGGAAGACCAAACACTAATTCTTCCTAGGATAATATAGCCAGGCTGCTGCAGGTAGTGAGAGCCAAAACTAAAACCTATGCACCTATTTCTCGTTGAATATTATGATTAACAGAAACTTTAAAGTAGAGGGGGAAAAGGATAAAAATTAAACATTTTATTTGTGTTAGTATTAATCTTTTTGCTCAAAATTAAAAAAAAAAGTGAATGATACCTTTATACTCCACTATATGCAAAAAAATCTATGAAAATAAAAAGTTACAGTTGTGTCAAAAGATTTCTGCAGCAAGTTTTTTAAATCTTGCCAAATATCTTCCACAGAAGCATCTATTCTGACATTAACAAAATTTAAAAAGCATTTGGATGGGAGCATGCTGGTTTTGTTTTTTGTTTTTTGTTTTTTTTTTGGAAAGGTCCTCCAGCTATAAGGTAGTGTCTGTTCTTCTCAGTTTTTCTTTCAGAAAAGAGAGAGGATTCCTTCTGTCCTGTATGGATGTCTGTTCCTGCCTTTGGCAACCACATTTTCATAGAAACTGGTCAGCTCATGTTTGTGACTCTCTGAAGAATGGAGCTGCTTTTTCATGCATATCATGTGACAAGTCTTGGCATTGTCTTAATGCTATTAGTATTGTTTTGATATATGATATGTGGCAATATACTTCCTATAGAGTAGAAATAATAATGATGATATAATAAAGTGGGGAAAGATCTGTTTGGCAAGTGAAGCTAACTAAAATAATCTTACAAGCACTAAGAAGCCTCTGCAGGGTTATAGCGGAAACATGAATAAAATTGAAAGACACACTCAGTGATATTTTCCTGGATGAGTCACTGAGAATGTGTGTGAATAGTAAGGGACTGGGATTGTTGGGGGAAATCCAGCTATTTATTTTGCCATGAGTCTGAGACAGCTCATTCAGTGCAAATGAAAGGCATGTTTGCCTCTGTGATGGCCTGTTACTGGTTTGATTTGCAAAAAGAGCTATAAATTATGTTGAAGAATGCCAAATGTATAGTTTTGTGATGTTAATGGTACATGAGGGAAAGAGGGAGAATGTGAATCATTTAATTGCAAAAAAGAAAACCAAACCAAAACAAAACCTTTTTGTCTGGTTTTCAGTTAGCCAAATATAGATGTAGTACACTCTTAAACTCTTCTTGCTTAGAAATCCGAATTATTTTATGTGGTTGCCAAAGAAGGTTACAATTATAGTCAGGTTGAAAAAAAATGTCACATTTCCTATTGCACAACCCACTATGCTTGCATTTCTCCAAACCTGCCTCAGCTGCACTTGCTAGGTAGTAGTAAAGGAGTTTGTCTGTAATTACAAAGGTGTTAATTTCAGCATTGCATGTACTTTTTCTTTTTACTAGATTGGCATGAACATTTCACACTCTAGTGTGTGCTGTAATTGGAACAAACTGCAACACCTACTACTAAAAACTGAGCTCTTTGTAGCCATTGCTTGTCCCTTCCATTTAAAATTCCCTGGCCACACTTCTGCCTCCCAAGCTGCCTTTGAAGGCAGATTTATGTGTTTTAAGTACAATTCAAGCATATTGCAGGCACAGCAGGAGATTGTAAACAATCAGAAACTGAATTGGGGGAGTCCTCAACATCTCAGTGTGGTAGAACCTGAAAAACACCTGCAGCTTGACTATTTACACACACGGTATAGATGATTCAGCATTGCTAGTAAACATTATTAAGGTATATCAAGCAAAATGCAAATCAGTGTAACCAGTTTATGTGGGTGCTGTGTACAAGAATCATCCTTGTGTTGAAGACAGGGTTTGACTATCTTCCAGGAGATCCATCTACTTCTTTATCATCATCTTTATTTAATACAGCTGACCAGTAAAGGATATATCAAGGCAATATGGGGAAAAAAAATCTGCTTTGAACAAAAACTGAGTGAGCAAATACATATCTTGAATGACTTTCACTTGGCAATTCTGTATTAAACACCTGTTAGAAAAGATTGGAGATTATTTATGTGGCTCGTTTGCCTTGGTCCATCATGTTCAACATTATATATGTCATGTAATCAAAGATAGGAAGGATGTTGTATCTCTCTGATCTTTTTGTGCAAAAAGATTTTTTCATCCTTTTCCATGTCTAGGATCACACTCCTACTGAAAGAGGTATCCGTGATGCAAATTCTGAATATGTCCTTGTTAGCAGTGTCAGGTGCTGACAAGACTAAACACTGTGGTCTTCAAACAGCAGCAGCCTCAGCAGCAGACAGAGATATTTTACCTTTCAAAAATCATCTCAAGAAATTACACTGACTACAGACAGGGACAACAGTCAATAAGCAGATCCCACTTCAGTAATATGCCCAAACAGGGGTGTATTTGCTCTTAGTGGTTTTCTAACTAGGTGGCTCTTTGGCACAGCTTCTGAACAAGGACTATCCAATTTTAACGCTACAGGCATGGCTTTCTCTTTCTCCCAAGACAAGCAAATCTGAGTGTCTTGGACTGGGTAAGGAAGCCAAAGCTTTCTACTTCCTGGGAAAGTGTTTTAATGATTAAGTAGCTGTTAGTAATCGTGCCAACAGTGAAGGGTTAGTCTTTTTTAAAATTATTTTATTTAGTGAAGGTGGCTCTAGTGCTCTGCTTTGTGCTAAAGTCATAGCTGCTGACAGTGTTTTGGGATTCCTTTGCCACTGTGCAAGTAACCAGGTCCCCAAGGGATTTCCAGATGTCCTAAACTGTTTTAGAGATAAGTTCAATTTGACTAAGGTTATGATAAATGTAGACATGAATAATAGAAAAACATAGGATGTGAAATGATTAGGGTTGTTTGTCTCGGACATGAAACCTAATCTCTGCCTAAATTGCGTGCTAGACCCAAATCTTTTTCATGACTCCTAAAGTTAGTGTTTAGCAAGTTATTATGACCATTATTATTTATATGGAAATGTTGTTAAAGAAAAGCTACTTTTCACTGGAGTAGCAGAGGCTCCTTCATTCTGGACTTCAAGCAACTGCTGAAGTCAGGGGTAAAGCTTCTAACAAGAAAGTTTCACCCAAGGCAATGTTTGTATCTCAAGTCTCTGGCTTTCTTCAGCTGTCCCCAAGTCTGATTGATAGGTCTTTCAGATTTAACCTAGCCTCATTTTGCAGAACGTGACCCTGATTTTGTCTTTACTCTTCCAAATAGGAGCCGCTCCAATCTTCCTCTCAAAGCTCTAAGCTAAGAAACAGAATCCCTGGAAAATGAATACAGCTACAGCTGAGTAAGTCTGGGGAGATGAGCCCTCAAATTTCCCACAGCCCCATGAAATATAGTGTTAGCCTCTGCCTGATTTTATTAGGGTTTTTTGTCTTTAGAATCATACAAGAAATGAGAAGGAAGAGAGGATACCATTAGTGGAGATGCCTCAAACCATAAAACATAATATTCCAGTTTTTAAGCAAAATTTTGCAGAATTGAACTTGTTCTGGTTATCCTTCCAAGTGTCTGAGTGCATCCTTTGAAATACTTCTGGAAAAACTTCAGAGGGATCAGAACTTTGTTCAGGAATTGTAGGCTATATCTGAAAAGCTTTTGAAACCTTGCACTAGTCAACAAAAAAGGGATTTTTTATCTGGGAATGTGAACATCAGGAAGAATTTTTTAAGTGGCTGAGAATAAAAAGGAAAAACAATTTAGAGAAAAACAATTTTTCAGTGGATCAATATCTTAGAACTGAAACATGCAGAAGACATATGACAGCATGGTCATTAGTCTGAAAAAAAAGAAAATAAATAAATTAAATTAAGTTAAACTGAATTAAATTCAAAAATCAATTAAATGAAAACAAAAACATCTAACAGGAAACAATTGCCTTGCCCTGCAAGCAGGGCTTAAAAATATATTTGTTTTTCAAGGATGTAAGCAAAAATTTGTGAATTTTCATCAAAAGCTTTCTACCCCAATTTAGCACTCTGCACCCCAGCGGAATTAATGTACAATACTGACATTTTTTCTTTTATCTACTGTAGTTATAAAAAGTTACTTCTGGCTTAACTGGCTTAACCTAATATTCCTTCAGAGGCTGAAGAGGCTTGTATGTCTTGCTGGCATTAAGATTTCTCTTGGTCTCCCCAGTGGTGGTGTTTTAGAGGCAGCTTTGACACCAGTATTTACATACATCACTGAATGGCAAGGGTTGTGTGCTTTGCAAATGGAAGAAGTTACTTTATGACTATTCATAAATGACCTGTATGACTGGTTCACGTGACAAATATGGTAATAAGCATTAATTGACAGCATTTTAGTGTTGATATATTGTTCCTGGTTTAACTTTGTTGTAACTTTTCCTCGTGATTAAAATTAGATTATGTCGAGTTCACATTCATGTATACGATAAAAAGAGCCTACAAGAAAAGGGTTTTGTTTTTCCTCCTTAAAGCCCCTTAAACCTTGTAGGTTAAGTCATGGAAACCTATAAAGCTCCTTTAGTGAAAACACATATACATTGCATGTTGCTGGATTTGTTGAGGTCATTTGATATGATCTATGTTCTGCAATGTGTGGCTAGATCTCATAGGGAGCTGTGAAACAGTAGGCTAAAATGAACATTTTAAACATTTTAAATGAACACTTCAAAAACAAATTAGGCACCAGAGCATACATCTATAGCCCTATTTAGCATTCCAGTTGATGTAAAGAATGTATTTTTTAGAGAAAAAGTTAAATACTCTGTTCAGTAAGTTGACCGTTTATGCCACCTTCATTTTTTATCATTGTGTGGAATTTATTCATAAAAACACAGGCAAACTGGTTTGCAATATATATGAGCTAATTAAAGGTAAATAACAGACAAAATCAGGAGGAATATTTAGTTACACAGAATTGAAAAATAGGGTGAATATGAATGCTGTTTGGTATTAAATTACCCTCATCGTTTAAAAACACCTGGATGGGTTCAAGAAGTAAAGAAAGAATGAGAAAAATATGAATTAATGAACAACACATTTCCGTGATAGAATGTTTTTGACTACTATATAGACCTATAAATAAAACATGCTATGCGCATAGTTGGCACCCACCAACTGACTAATGTTAATGTAAGTAGACACAGATTTCTAGAGTCTTTTTATATAAAATGTGGCTAGTTTCTGCTTTCTATGCTATGTTAATGAATGCCAGGGACACTATCGGCTGTATTTAACTTTTTGTTTATTTCGTCAGGCTCATGCTGAGAGAGCAGTAAGCGCCATTCTCATAGCATAGGGCTTGCCACATGCACTTAAAAGGTCCATACTTACACAATTAATCACATTTTAAAAATTATTTGCTTTCCCACATTGAACACAATAGGCCTTTGTTGTCTTTAACAGCTTATGCACAAAAGAAATGCACTGGCTGCTAAAATACTATAATCACATAGTATTGACTACAATAAATCGCTAAGTTTTAATATGTCTGGACTGCAACAAGCTCTTGATTATCTAAGATGGTGGAGGACAATTTCCCACTGGAAGAAGAGAGCAGAGAACTTAGCAGCTGTTTATGTGAGGAAGCAAATGTATCAGAAAAGCTCAGCTGAGACGTTACAGAGAAGAAAACTTGTCACTGGGGGAAGCAGAATTATCCTAAACACCTCAGTATCAGCAGCAAAGAGAAACACCACCTAAAAAACAATGGCAGAATAACAACAAAAAACAAGAAGACTGAATTTAGACATATGATAAATTATGTATTACAATAAAAAATAAATTGTAAATGTAATTGAGTTTCTTTTTATTTTGGACAGCAGCTAATTCAGCAGTTTAGGAGTGGGTATGAAATAGGGGATCTGTAGGTATTTCTGAGCTTGCAAGCATTTGGTAGCAGAAGATGATAAACACAGGCTGAATTTTTCCTGCACTGGGGAGAAAAAGGATCATCCATACCTGTCTTCTCAAAAAGGAAAAGAATCATATGGAAATCATAGGGCTTTCCAAGTGTAATCCAAGTGGTACAGGGGAGAGAATAAGTAGCGCAGTGGAGGCAGTAACTGGCAGTGCCATGTTCTGCACCTGACAGCCTTTGCTCAAAATAGCAATAAGCACAAAGGATATTCTTAGCAAAGCTGTATAGCCAAGCCTGGGGAAGGGTTGCATTGAAACAAGTTGGCTTAAAAATGTGGTAGGCTAGCAAGAAACAAGAACAGCATATGACATTGTCAGTGCAGGTAGTAAAAATATTCTTTCACAAATGTCCAAGATATTTTGATTATGCTAGATGTGTGCATATTCAAATGAACTATTGAGCTGTCAGGTTTAGACTGGATACAGGAGTGATATGCTCATATTTGGAAAAATGCAGGAGACTATAACTGATTACTCAATTAGTGGATTATACTCAATTAGTTCTTATAACATCATTTTTTGTCGTACTCTGTGACATCATTGCCCCATATAACGATTCCTAGATCTTCAGATGAAATGAGATAATATAACTTTCAGGCTAAGACATAAAATGTATCCATGCATGAAACCATAGGCATGTTCTGCTGTTAATTAAGTATATGAAAAGACAGTGAGATGACATTGAGACTAGCCAATTTACAATGATTGCATAATGTCCAGAAAAAACAAATGGCATGAATGACAGATTGGTAAGTAGGGTTGACAGCAGTTAAGTTTGCCTCACAGATAAAATGCTTCAACCTTTCCTTAAAATTTCTACCAAGAGCACTAGATAGTCTTCCACATTATATGAGAAGGAGGAAGATTTTGAAATTAGGTTCTGAGAAAAGGAGGGTCAGGTAGAAGGCAAAGATGGAATGGACTACCACAGAAGTGTGCAATAAATGAAACAAAATTTCTTAAGATATTTGGGGACACATCAAAAAAAACCCCAAGGGTGCCAGCCTCTAAAGTAGAAATCAGAACCCAGACTGATACACAAAATATAGGGTGAAGAAGAAATCTTTTTTCTCCAGAAAGGTGTGAGCCCTTCTCCTCACATGGCTGTACATAAATGGTTACATCTATGTGGGGCTTTCACTGTACATTATAATTTTTTGCAAAGAAAGAGAGACATGACATATAGAGCTGGTCCCAGTCTTTAATTTTAAAGCCCTGACATGTTTTATCCAGGTATTAATTATTGTCGATAGTGAGAAAAGACACTGGAAGTGACCCTCTCCATTGCAGATAACAGATACGCTTTCTCTTATCTGCACTATGGATTCATCTCAGAACCTGGTTCTTTTACATTATTTTCTCCACAATCATATAAAGCATAATGAATTCCAGCAGTGGAAAATGACCCTGCACACCTTACGTTGAACCTCATAGTGAGAAAATTCCCTCACCATGTTGGAAAAAGTCTGTTTGGATATTTTCAGCCTCACAAATGTGGGTCTCCCTTATTCTGACAACCCATCTTTTCATTCAAGATAGCCATCTATCTTATCACTCTTCTGTGGTTGCAACCATCTTTTGTGAGATGCTATATGGTCAGTTCATGGCTGGCATGCAACCCAGGGCATTTGCTCAACTGAACCCTCACCTTGCCAGACTGGCATAGCTCAAAGCATCCTGTATTCACTGCCCAAAGTGAATCCAGACAGCGTGGCTGTGGGTGATCTGGAACTGGAAGGGGTAAACCAGCCCTTGTGTTGGCCCTGCTGGGCATTGATAGGACACTGGGGAACCAAGAATGTGCCACTAACCCTAGGAAATACTGAGGCAGACTGAATACCAGATCTTAAACCACCTTGAAAGAAAAGTTGTTTTCTTCCTTCTCAAAGTGGCAAGTAATTTATTGCACATATTTGAAAACCTGCACAAGCAAATGTGGTCAGAATTTGGTTTTGGCCGTTTTTTCCGCTCGGTGTGAGAGGTAAGACTGAACTGCAAAGCAATATTTTTTGAAAGGTTCCAGTGAATTTACTACGAGAGCACACTCTGAAGGGTTATGAGAACTTTGGGAACCACTGTAGCATTGTTCACTGTGACCCTTTCCATTATTTTATGGAACATATGAACCTGGCTTTCAATTTTAATAGAGAAGACAGCTTTGTTTAACACAGAAATGTATCTTTAAAAGCCAAACCTGTAGCTGTGATTATTCTGTAAAAGTCTCAGGCACAGACATTTGTGGAAATGTATTTGAATTTATTTAAAATACTGGAAAGGACTGAATGTCAAGAAAATTTTAAAATTTATAAACTACCAATGTAGCCATGGATTGTAAGATTTCCTGATACCATGGGACATTGGTGTAATACCATAACGCAAGTGGATTTAGCCCGTACCTATAAAGACAGGGGTTTTTTTACTTTATTTTAATGATTGAAGAATGGGATTAAAAAGCAGAACTTATAGAATTTTATTCTCAGCTCTGCTATATGTTTGTGACTACAAAAGGCACAGAGCCACAGAGTTAAAGGATTGGTTTCCTGTGCAGGTGTAGACCCCTAGTAGTACTCTGAAAAGTCTCTGCTCCTGGTACAATCCAGCAACCACATAAGCAGGTTCAGGCTTTTCAGCCATGCTGGTGGCTTTTTGGTTCATTCTCCATCCAGCTTTCTGTGGTCACCAGGGGAAATACTGATGCTGGAGTCATGAGAAGCTTCTATAGCAGCAGGTCAAGTGGCTCAAAGAGTTTATTTTCTTTTTTAATTTAGTGTGGGCCAGCAGCCATGGAGGCTCCTTTCACCTGGGTCAAGCCCTTAATGATGCAGGGAGCAATACTGGGTTGATTAGAAGCCATCACTCAGAATTCACACCCAGTTTATTGGTGGTGGTGAAGCCCTCACAGAGTAGAAAACATAAAGTCTAGTCTGCTGTTTAGGTTCCCCACCAGCTGCATCAAATAGGCCATCAAATTAGTTTGATTTTTTCCCCATCATTTTATGGTGATTACTTCCTGGAAGGCATTATCTTCAATAGGATCTACACCAACTATTTTAGATGAGTTTTCATACTTATTACTCACTGCTCACAAATCCATTTGTATTTAAGAAAGGGCCATCAGTATGATTTATTAACAGGCTAATAATGTAGGATCAGTATTTTAGTTTACTTTGTTTGTTGTGTGTTTGGTTTCTTTATTACACTTTGGTAATGCTGCAATAAAGAAAGCATCCTGGTGCTTTTTCTATATGTTTTATTAAACCTCTTTGCTGCAGGGTATTTGGCAGTTGTCATGTAGGTTCCCTTTTAATACAGCAGCTGTACTTCATGCTTATTCATTTCCTCTATCCTTAAATGTTCCTCAATAAACTAAACAAACTACTTATTAGAAGTAACTTTTAATGTAAAATCTGTATGTTCCCTTCAGTGCATCAGAAGCTGCTATACCTTTGTTTTCTTTCTGAAAGAAAGTGTTTACACTCTGTGGTTTTCAAAACAATGAAATCTGCATTGTTGTGTATTTAAACACTGCATTTAAACACAAACATTTACTTGTTTGGAGCAGATAGGCTAAATATTCTGCAGCTTTTCACTGGACTCTCCTTATTTTCAGCATCTATATGCAATCAGTATCAGACATAGCTGCTACATGGAAAACATGTATGAAACAATTTTTAATTCCATTTTTCATCTGGTGGTAGCAATTCCTGTATGCATCAATTTAGATTTCAAATATCATTTGCAATAAAACTCCATTTATTCTGAAAAGAAGTGTGAAATTCCTCTGGGGCAACTAGTCTGGCCTTTACATTCATAGGGAATGTACACGCACTTCATGTGGTACCTCACACAAATGTTACTGTGATACGGGTAAGATACTCATTAAATCAAAGGACTAATTCTTGTTAGATTATTTCCTTAATTTTGGGGGCTCATTCTGTGAAAATCAAGATATATAATAGTCTGTCCTCTGCTATGACTGAGCTGTAGGCCCCCTGTATACTGCTCATGGCCACCTGAGCACATGCATCTCCTGCTGAAGTGCCCTGAGGCCTCACCTGGCAAGCCTGTGACATTCCCCACAGATACGCACATGGGCATTATACAAAGACTCCCTTAAAGGCACATTGTTTGGCAGGCCCATCTAACACAACCCACCTGTCTCAAGCTATTTTTTGCCATCACCTTCTAGCAACAGGGTGGGACTTGCCAAACTCTGCCTGGTCAGTTCACAGCCATCCTGAAGTCACACAAATCACTGAACAAGGTAGTCTTCAAAGCTAGTTCCTGGCTTCCAATCCTTTCCAGCAGAACTCTGCAGTTCTAAAACTCTTCAGACAAACCAGGACTGGGTCTGTTTTTAAGTCATCAGCTTTGCACAGGATCCAGAAAAGGTCTATTTCTCATACCTATGTCTGAGATAAATGCAGGTGAGTGGAATATGATTGAGCATCTATATCACCAGTCATCTCTCTCTTCTGCTCCGGGATTAAACGTTACACTCTGGAGCCAGAAACTAGTGACAGCTTGGCCTAGTTGGGTCCAAGAAACTTGTTTCTCTGGTCTTTTCTCTGCCCTTTGTCTCCTCAAGAAATTACACATATTATAATGAAATCATGAAAATGAATTTTGGGAGATGATTTAAGTTTGAAATGAGTTCTGTTTGAATGATTTGCATTACTAGATGGCATACTTAGTTACGCCAAGGTATTTTCATCTTTGTATTCTCTATACAGTCCACTGATCCACCATGCAGAACTGCTTATTGTTGTGCTTTTCTTTCCCGCAGTTGCATGATCAATTTATTTTCTCTCCAGCTTAGTTCCTTATACTGTACTTTGTGAATTATATCCTAGTTACACCAGACAATCTCTTCAATTTGTTGAGATCACCTGGAGTGCTAGTATGGACTCTCCAAGTTGTTCGATGATCCATACTGAACAGGACACATACTCACTCCAAAAACTCTCAGCAGCAGTGGTCCTGGGCCCCAGATAGATTCCTGGGTGATACACTCTTCCAGTCTGACAGTGATTCCAGTCTGATGACCATGCAGGATGGATCACCCATTGTTCACTCACCCAAGAGTTTCAGCTCCTCCATGTATCATGCCTTTCTTCAGCGAACACCACTTGAAACCATGTAAAAAACTTTACTGCTAGTCAACATGTGTCATATCTACTGCTCCTTCCTATTCACAAAACCATCAGCAGAAGGAAGCCAATGAATATTGCTTGACATTATTTACTCTTGACAAATCCTTCTGGGCCGTTTCTTATAGTCTTGTACTTTCATTTCTTCTTATAGACATTATTTAGTCTGGTATTTCCAGGAAACAGAAGCCTCATAGAAAATAGCAGGCATGTGCAGACTTAGGACAAGTTGCTGCAATTAACTGCTTTTCCTTTTCCTTTTCCTTTTCCTTTTCCTTTTCCTTTTCCTTTACCTTTTCCTTTTCCTTCCCTTCTTTCCATTTCCTTTCCTTTCCCTTCCCTTCCCTTTCCCCTCCCTCTCCTCTCCATTTTTTATCCCCAACTACTTTGTTCTGTGGAAGGCCAAAATCAAATCAGTTTCTATATGTGACCTCAAATGAATGACTCCTTGCTTTTCCTCCCTGGAAAAAGGAATTTGGCTGTCCCAAGCAGTCTACCTGGAAAGACCAAGCTCCAGTCTATTGAAAACATCACCAAAGCTCAATAGCTGAGAAACTGAGAGAGCATAAAGAGGGAGGCTACAGCTTTGAGAGGTAAGTTGGCCTCTTCAGCATCTTGGATCCATTTCCTCATGAGTTTGAAATAGAATGCAGAAGAGTTTAAATATCAAGTTATGTTACAATGAAGAAAATTTGAATTGAGGATGATTCACACTGCAATCTGTTTTGTTGAGTGGGAGACAGAGGAAAGAGGGAGGCATGGTACGAGGCTGCCATTGGGCCACTGACTGTTCATTCTATGGCCTTGTTCGAGTCTTATTTTAGGGCAAACTGTAGCATGTTTGCTATAAGTTTTCAAGATACAGAACTTGCAGAACAATGATGTGTTTCCATGTTATAAAAATTTAGTATACTCTTTATTTAAAATAATTGCTCTTCATTTGCCAGAAACATGGAATGACAGTCAGTGAGTTACCTTGCCAATCATTTAATAAACATTCTCAACCTAACCTTAAATGAATTAATGACTAGTGAAATGACTGGAGCAAAAGTCATCAATCAATCTCATATACCCAATATGTAAGCTGTTTCAATGCAGTAAAACATATGGTTGTAGTTTAAAAAGAAAATCCTTTGGAAAACTTCATACAAAGTTGCTTAAATAGAAGTTAATCTTTGACATAATCCAATATGAAGAGAGTGAGAGAGATTTGTTTCCTTCCGATGTGATTATAGAGTAAATCTTTGAAAGAGTCTTTTCCAAATACTTTATAAGTCACCGTCAAGTACTTTGGTGGGAAAAAATAAATAAATAACATGTATCAATTGCTAAGGGTAACAGAGCTAGTGTGACCAAAGAATTATTGCCTAAAAAGAGACAGCCCACATGATACTCTCTCTCTGGTGCTGAGGGTATAAGGACATCAGTTATCATTAAACATTTAGGTCATCACGTAATTCAGAGAGTAACATAAAATTCTCAGGAGAGAGCTGGGCTGCAGCATCAGCAGGAAGGTCGGTGTCAAGGCTTTCTATGTCCTTGATGTCAAGACAGGAGTAGGAACAGGTGGGACTGTCAAAGATACTTTGCTCTCTCTCCAAAAGCACTCGTCACCAGAGCAGGCTGGGTGAAGTACAGCATAGTGCCCAGGGCACTTCCCAGCGAAGGCAGGAAAACCAAGTGAAAGAGCACAATTACAAGACTCACATTGTCTTTTGAGGTAAAACTGAGATTGTCTTTTTCCAGCCTGCTCTTATGCAAAATTTCTTCATGTTAAGTGAAAGCATCAGTGTGGCTTTGCTTCTACTCTCAAACTTCATAGTTCAGTGGAATGAAATGTGGGAAATAGTTTCAAATGTAGATATTTCTTTCATCTTTGTTTAGAAGTGGAATGAGACCAAAATTAGAACAGAAATATATAAAAATAGATATGAAAACTGCTTTTGTGTGATGTATGATGTGCTCTGAAAATGACCAATATTTACATATACTCTACCAAGAGCTATGCATCAAAGTTGATGCAGAAATTTCTTTTTCCATCAAAGGGAATTCCTTTTAGAATACAATCTCATAAACTGATCCATGCTTTCTTTTTAGGTTGCTATTCTTATTTTTATCATAACATGTCTTGGGTATTTTCCCATATATGTATATATATATATCCTATCATGATAATGTAAACAACCAACTGATTTAAGTAGTTTAAATTAAAAAGTAATTTATAGAAACAGAATGTAATAATGAATATATAATTTAAGCACTTTTCTGAGAAGATTTAAGCAAACGTATTTTCTGTTAAAAATTCCTATGGGTTGTTCCTGCTCCAAGTTCTCATTTTGCTGTTCACAATGCACGTTGTATTAAACAGTAAATGGAAAGCTGTCACCAGTTTTACTTGTGCAAGATTTAGTGCTGTTGTGAAACAAAAGAGCAAAGTTGATTTGACTGAAAGCAAAGGTCATTTCATCATACCAGATCAGTGAAATCCTAACCAGTAAATTGGCACTTTTTAAAATCTTAAACAACATAACAGGCCAAAGTTAGTTAATTTCCCGCTAAAAGTTACTTAGTTTCTAATTCACTTGAAAATATGATGGGTGCATACCTAGATCACTTAGGCTTCACCTGTCAAAATCAATCAACATCACTTTTAAATAATACCTAATCAATTTTTAATCTGGCAGTGGATGTCGGGAAAAGTGTTACTTTTTTAGTGCCTCCAAATAAAAAGAAAAAATTAATATTTTTAATACACAAATCAAATGTTCATTATTAAAGCAAGCAGTGAATCTTCATAAATATAGCAGGTTTTATATGTATAAATTTGAGAGACACACAAATAAAAAGAAAAATGAAAAGGAAAATCTTCTGGTAGTACTTCTAAACACAACTGTGAAAAGCAGTTTAACTCATGTGTTAGTTTACAGGCTTCATTCCTGTCTCACATTATGCTGGAGAGAAAAATTCTCAGTTGCTTGAGGTCTCAGATTCTAGCTTTTTACACAGAAATAGAATATAGAGCTTTCTTACAAAAAAAGGATAACGTGAGTCAGATTGCTTTAGCGCAACACAAGTACTTGTGAACGTCCTAAATGCCTGAACTTTGTTGGTGAACTTTGGAAAGCTCTGGAAATCATGATTAATGTCTAATCAGAATCATTGTAAAGGCAAAACCAAAACCCACAGGCTACATGCAGAACCTTCTGGCTTTCCCCAGGTTGGGAATGCCATTGTAATTGTTGCTTGCCTAAGTGAAGAACCTTCTCAGGAGTGTTTGGGAGCAGGGCTGTCTGCCACAGCTAATAACTCACTCAGTATCTACCCCTCCAGAACCGTAACGCTCCGGCCCCAACCGCGCGCCTGCCCTGCGTGACAGAGCGGCTGATGAATGGCAAGAGCGGGCAGAAATGGTAATGAGTCTTGGGATTCAGGGGGACACTACCCACCTTATGTGTTGGAAGAATTTATGAAGATAACATGACATACTAATATATTTTTACAGCCCAAACAAGATATTTTATGCTAGCTGTGGGATCCACACATAGTTTATCAATATAACTTCCAAGACCTTTCCCCTTTTTTCCTCTGTGCTTGTACATAGTGTTATTATCAAAGTAGGTAAAAGCAAGCTGCTAAACAGAAAAGTTGTGAACATGAAGAGAAACTCCTTTTGCTTCCCTTTTTTTGATCTTTTTTGATCCGTTTTGAACAGTAATAAAGAAGGCACCATGTCTTTCACAGATTCTGCAGCAAATGTTAAAATATAGTGATTAATGCCTTCAAACCTGGATTTTGATATAAAGCTGGTGACTGACAGAGTTGGAAATAATATTTGCAAAACTGTCATGCTGACATGCAGTTCTTGTCAGTTCTCTGTAACTGCAGCTGCTATAAAATACCAGCCAGCTATTTGAGGGCTACGTGAAATTTAACATATTTGGTTTACTTAACGCATATCAATGAGCTTATTTTCCTGTTTATTGCCAAACAGCAGTAATAAGTTAAAAGATGTAATCTTTTAAAAATTTAAAAAGCTATTTGACCACTAGAAAGTTAAGTACTTAATAAGTATCCTGACATTTTGTCTAATTCACAAAGGACAGAAGCTATTTCTGTGTGACAGGAAGGAATTCCAGATTTCAGAATAAACATCCAGACAACAGTGACACAAAAATCCACATGATTTTGAAATATGGGTTTATTCCAAAACCAGATGCATGCCAACTCTAAAGCTTTCCTAACTGTGCTTCCCGCAGTCCCTGATCACACCACACCTCTAAAACGGGCCCAAGGAAGTGGGTGACACTGCATGGGTTAGTGTAGCTTTTTGGTGTGTTTTGCAGGCTTGAGATGTGGGGGGAAGTCTGTATGATTATTATATAATCAAATAAAAAGAAAATTGAAGAAAAGTAAAAAATCACTTTTAAATTGAATCAAAATACTACATCTATTAAAATATTTCTTTTCATTTTCCTTTCTCTTTTCTTCTTTTTTCTTTTCTTGTAGAAAAAGGATGTTAATGGAAAGAGAATGAAAAACAATGTTAAATTGCTTTTCAGGGGGGTGACAGTAAACACACAGGCTAGCTTTGTTTGAATTAGATAGATAAGACTCAAGATTTTAAACCAAGGAAATGAGTAATTCAACATGATTTCATATTGTGATACGTACCTGATTTTGTTTTATAGTGCTTTATAATGTGTAATCAAATTCCACAACAGTAAATGTGGATTAAGTCAATGGTGGAAACAGATTGTTAATGAAAATATAATAGGTTTATGCTCATTTCCCAGGAGATTACTCCTTCACTGTACAACAGCCTATAAATTTACAGTGATCTAAAGTGAAATTACTTTTCTTGGAATTTTCAAAGCCAACAATGGTATTCAGGCCTGGATTTAAAGGAAACCATTAGTCTTGGTCTGTCATGTGCATCAAGGTTTAGAAGGCAGCACACTGTTACATCACTGAATCTCTGCCAAATATCCCAAAAGGAAAGCAGAAGAGCCATACATATGGCCTGCAACTTTGCCAGCTACACTGTCATGTCTGCAGCCTGGGCAGGTATGGTAAAAGTCACACACTGAATGCCTTGCTGGTGCTGCAGAGGTGAGAATGTGATGGCAGAAATATGCCAAGGCCCCTACAAATTTCTTCTGGGAAGAATTTCAATGGTAACTGACCATGACCATGACCCCAGTCCCACATAAAAGCTTCACCAGTGTTCAGGAGTGAGGATACACATTTCTTAGGGTAGGATTGGAGTCCAAATACAAATTGAAATTTGTTCTGTCTTCCTATGTATCCCGTATGTTTGAACCATATTGTCTGCATCTGTTTAGATGAAACTAGTGAGTCAGGAATTTCCAATGAAACTGTGTTTTACTAGAAAGATGGAAGTTTATCAAAACTGAAATTTTGTGGCAAAATGCCAGGTTTTTTCAAGCAGCTTTCGGGTCCTTGGTAGCTTTTAGTATGAGCAAGAACCTGCATCCTTGAATATCTAGTCCAAGTCCCCATACCATCTAATATATGTTTGCATTTAGACATATTGACAGTAAACTCAGCTACCACACTTCTTTTATGCTGTGGACAAGTCCTCCTTTTCAGTCTGGAAATTTTATTTAATTGAAAGTCCTCCTTTTCAGTCTGGAAATTTTATTTAATTGAAGAAGAACTTGACTGTTTGCATGTGCTTTCTGGACATCTGGTGCCCTGAAAAAAAAGAAAGAGCTCAATTGGGTTGCTGAACATCTGGCACATGTAGGCAGATCAACTGCACAGCACATGAACCCATGCTTCCACCAGAACTTTCCCAAAGAAATTTGTCATGTCCAGTTCCCCAGAGCAATGTCTAGTACCCATACCTAAATAAGTTGTCTTTGGTACCTCCATAGGTCACCCTATTAAGTTATCTTCAGAGAGCAGGAAAATCCAGGTTGGATGGACTGGAAAACATATCATATGTGCTCCTGGATATGGGCTGCAATCTGAGACATACACATCTGGCATCTGTTTGAACACTTCCAACCTGCAAGGCCTGAGGTGCACTTTCCAGGCAATCCTATGGGAGCTGTCTTCTGTGAACACTTTCACAAGGCACAGTTGTGTATTAACCCAGCCATACCTACAGCTTTCCCATATTCATTCATACCTGATCAAACCTGTTAAATTCAGCCTGGTCTTCTTTCAGCAATAACTCCAAACTTCATGAATTTTCTTGATGTGGCAAATGTTTCATGGAGGAAAATGGTTTCTGCTCGTTCTTTGGAGCACGAGCTGTCTCTATCCATGGTGTTCACCACTGCAAACAGCAGCAGGACTCTATAAATTGATAATAATAACACCCATAATATGAAAAACATTGGTCTTCTTCATATAATAAACCACTCAGTAATTTAATATATATACTTGTAAAAGCTTCTCATACCTCACAGATTTTGAAGTGGCTCCTTCTGTAGGATGTACAAAGCAAATTCATTACCCTCGATCTCTGTTTGGGTTTTTAGTGGTGTAAGTTTGTTGAAAAGAGAGTCTCTGGGAAAATCAGAAGAGGCTCATGGGTTTGGAGTAGCTTCTTTCTGTACACCAGTCCCTTCTAAGGCTCAGATACATCCTGTGCTGTCTTTGCAGGTGCATTAATATAATATTTCATTGACAAATTTCCAAAGGGATTAGAGCCCATGCTGCCATGAGAGCACAAGTGGCATCCCTGCAATTCCCTGGCCAAAGAACAAATTCCTTTGTGCATCAGCAGCTTTAAATAGAGATGTGGATAACACATCTCTATGATATTACATATAATTATATGTATAATTATATATTTTTATTATACATGAAATGTATTAT
The DNA here is from genome assembly GCF_036169615.1 of Heliangelus exortis. Taxonomy (NCBI): domain Eukaryota; kingdom Metazoa; phylum Chordata; class Aves; order Apodiformes; family Trochilidae; genus Heliangelus; species Heliangelus exortis. The sequence goes on along the minus strand of NC_092425.1, from coordinate 17,628,176 downwards.
ATCTCTATAGCATACAGAGAGGAAAGTAACTGTTTCTGATGTGCAGTGACACCATATGAAGCCTCCATTTATGAGCTTCAGAGATTCCAGGTAAAGACATTTTCATATTTGTTCCTACACATACCTTAGAGAAGTTTGGCATCTAGTGAGTTTTTAATACCCTTATGATGCATGTTCTACTGAGAACACTAGAGTAATTAATTTTTCTAAGTTTTAAGTTTTCTATGCAGTTATTAAGAAAGGAAAAAATCATTCTTCTCTATATTTATCCAGTGTTTAAATACAGGGTTTACTGTCAAAAGTAAATATAATTTTTTATTCCATGTATTAAATTACAAAAGAAAATAAATACTAGAATAGAGATATACACCTGATCTAATAGCAGTGTTGTACAGATCATGAATAACTACATCTGTCTATAAGAAAGTTCCTGCATTTCTAACCAATTACTTGGAGGATTATTTTCTAGGTGAATGGAAAGCTTAACACAATCATGATAAGCGGCAGTAAGTATGATGGAAGGTTTCTCAGAGTGTGTCTTCAAAGAAAAGTTAGGAGAGAGACCTCTGGAATCACCTAGATTAAAATACAGAATATTTTCAAGATTTTTATAATGGGAGATACGAGCTAGTCATGTTGTTATATTAAAAACAGCAGGCCTTTTATTTAGGTCAAATCAAGCTGGGTTTTGCCTTTAACCTTGAGGTCAAAGAGAGCTTTGGAAGTCTGTATTATTGCTGTCAGTTCTGGTGGCACTGATGATTTTGTCATGTTTCTTTTACACTGAATTGTCAAAATAATTTTTTTCAACATTTGAGACACCAGTGTTTCTTTGTAAGAGTTGAATTGTGTGCATCTCTTTATGTCTCTGGAATCTGGTTGCTGCAGTCAAATGAAACTTTTTTTGGCAGTACTGGGCAGAGGCTACTGGGCAGAGGCTTCTACAGGATGGTATTGTCACTAACAATATCACAAAGCTAGTTATTTCTTAAAGGAATTAGTTATGCATATATATTTTTAATTTTTCCCAATGTCCATTCAAAGAAGAAATAAAACTGGATTTTTAAGAATTCCAAAACATAAAGCCAGTTCTTTTTAAAGGAAAGAGTTATGCATATATATTTTTTATTTTTCCCAATGTCCATTCAAACAACAAATAAAACCGGATTTTTAAGATTTGCAAAACAATGAAGGTATCCTGTTTATATTTGTAGGCCTAGCTTTCCAAAGATCAAGATGATAAATCATCCTTACTATCAAATTTTTATTCAAATTGTTTACAAATTTGAGAGGTAGAAAGAAGGCAAATTTTCTTCAAAGTGACATTTGTGACAAATATTCTTTGACTAGCTGATGACTTTGAAAAAAACTGTGTAATTTTAGTCATCATCATCTCTCCTGTCTTCTGGGTCAGCAGATTCACTGAACTCCAAGAGTTGCTCCTGACTTCTCCTGAGCTGTCTTCCTCCTGTAAGATGAGAATGATCTTTCCGGTGATTATCATTTCCTGTCCTATAGAAACCTTCTGGTCAATTTTATGAAAGACTACAACATCTACATTATTTATTATTGGATCATCTTTAACTGTATAGTAAAAAATATGTATCAGATCTCAGTCCTGGCCTCACTACTTTTGCAGTCTATACACACAATGCCAGATCTGTTCTAATCTTCATTTTACAGAAATTTCCTTTTTTTCCTTCTTTCAGCTGCCTCAGTATAAATAGAAAGAAAACTAGTGAGGTAGTCTCTACTTCCAGTCTCCATGCTCAACATCATGTTGTCCCTCGAGCCAGAATTTGCAGTTCCAGGAAAACTTGTCAGCCAGATAGCTCTGGCCTGGAACTTGCTCAGTCCCAGTGAAATACTCAGCAAATTAGCTGCTAAACTGTAAGGGCAAGTCCCAGTAGATAGTGTTTCTTTGATGTTGTTGCTTGGTTGGAAGGTGTTCAATGCATTTAGCTTGGCCACATCCAGGTATGTGGCCACTGGAGATCCAGTAAAAGGCAAAGAATATTTTGCTTTTCCTGTTCTAAGGATGAATGGGTTTGGTACAGCAGAAATTCTCAAAAACATATTTCTTTTTTCTTATAGATCAAATTATTAAAATAGAAATATTCCAGCGAATGTAAAATAATTAATAATAATAATAATAAAATTTAAAACACACCACAACAACAGAGAAGAATTCTACACAGTTTGGCAGCAATATAATCTGTGATTCTACCTTGAAAGTGGCAGGAAAATGGAGCTACAGACAGCACAGACTCTTCTGTTAACAATCTCCTCAGAATTAGGTAGGTTTGCTACCTATTGAACTATAACTAATGGAGAGCTTTTGTTTAGTCTATCATGAGGAAAGTTTTAAGTTCCCTTTGGGATGGTGCATATATATATGTTCCCAGCTGATGTATTTTCAGTGCTTCTCTGGTAGCTAAAAATACCTTTATGAAACAAGTTGTTCAAGTTGTGACATGATCATAAAACCCCTAAAAGCAAATAAAATTTACCTTGAAACAGAAGAGATCCACATTAACACTTTCTAGTTAGAGGGATACAGCAGGGTGCCTCAATAAAAAAAGCAAACTTTTGCATCAAAAATTCAGATGTACAAAATATTCCATGTGCCAAATGCTGAAAGCTAGCCTACCTGTTGTGGAAAGTATCTGCAGCAGGCTACAACTACAAAACCTGTGGGAGAAAGAACAAATGGAGAAGGCTGTAAATCTGAAAATAAATCACTTTTTTCAGAGTAATAAGGCCCAGCCTACTCACTGGCATCCTTCCAGCAGAAGGCTCCAGACTTCTGCCCTGCAGAGGGGCCAGGACCAGCACCGCTCAGGGTGAAGGACCTGCTCTCAGCTGCCACGCCCTGTGAAGTGAATTCTGCCTTCTGAACTGTCCCTAAACAGCTTCCATTCGAGTCAACCCAGTTCTCTGTCTTCTCTTAATTCTTTCTTAACAAGTATAGAGTTAATGCATCTCGTCAAATTTCCTAAAGGTGGGAAAGCTGTAAGGGCATTTTGGATTAATATACTTCTATGCAGAAACACTTCAGGCTAAAAAAGGGTATTTTGTGATAATCTGATGTACATCTGGAATCAACTTTTTTACCACTGGCATTAGAGTCAGGCTCTGCTGCTGCACAGATTAGAGAAATGTCATACCAACAAGTAGAAGGTAAAGGCTTTGCCACCACTACTTAACCATCACAGGAGGACACAACCTGCAGACGTACAAAACAAGCTTGTGGTACAATTTCTGTGGGTTCCATTTGTTGGTATCTAGCAGAATGAGGAATCCTCTTCACGATCCCCACTGAGATGAAAACAGTTGAAAGGATTAGCTGGAAACCCATGAGAGCTGGCATACCCTGCTGAAAGTCTTGCCTGCAGTCTGAGCCCACGTGCTGTCCAACCAGTCCACCCTGCTACATATAGTAAGGGGGATGTTGAGGCTAAGAGCAAAGATCTGGTTCAGGCTTAAAGCAGCAACAAGAGCAGAGAAAAAAAATCTGGTACTTGTAACAAGCACTGATCCCTTGTTCAAAATTTGTAAGAATGAATCCACACTGAGACATTCAAATGGCTTGGACTCCATCAAGGTATTTCAAGGTATCTGGGGGCACTTTGCCAATACCCATACCCTCTCTTCATGATTTTCCTTAATTGTCACTCATTAAAACCCAGAAAACAGGTAAAGATTTTTGAAAGAGAAAAACAGACATCAATACTTTAGCATGAAATGCGTGCATTAAAAGTGACAGGCTCCATTTAAATCCTCTGAGAATGAGCCATGCCAAGTTTCATCTGGCACTCAACCACGCTCGTTTATTCAGAAAAGTGGTCTCAGGGATTCCTATCCATGGCCTCAGCCATGGGTTTTGACACAAATCTGTTTGTAGCACATAAATCATTAATTCATTCCTTCAAATACCAAAGTCAGTTTCAAAATCTTATGTTTATAGTGGATCATCAATATTCATCAGTACTATCATCTTAAAAAAAAAAAAAAAAGATGAACTTTTAACAATATTACAAGTGAGTGCAATGGGAACAGAACACAAGAGATTTTTTTTTAAGCTACAAATCTGAAGTGGAAGTGAATGTTAAATGTATGCCACATACTAAAACTTTATGAAAAATGAAATGTACAAAAAGCTGGATCCTTGCCATGACACCCATTATGGTGAAGTCTGAGACTCTGACCCTTCATGTTATACTTATTGTGTTTTTGACACATTTAGTCAATTAAAATGGGTGAAGTGTAATTTGTTTCTCTTAAGTTTAATACAGCATGTCAATAGAAGCTAACCAAAATTTATAGTAGGAACACTAAAACTGCCACTTGCACTTAAACAAATGAACACAATTTATCATGGCTGAAATAAAAAGAACATCATGTGCATTTGACTTTATACTTCACATGAGCATGTTGCCAAATATAGGAAAGCCTGTTACAGCTGACACTTCCAATGGAAAAGACATTTTACTTCACATTAAATATTGGTGTGAAAAATTTGGACCCTGTCCAATCCTAAGAAGTGTTAACGTTGGCACTTCCACTGTATACTTTTACTGTAAATTGTTGTAACATTTATTTGACATGGAATACCCAAAGGATTGATGAGTAAAGAAAGGAAGACTTTTTATTGTGCCATGTTCCCTTTTTCAGTCATACATACTAAGACTTCACATCTTCAGAGTTTAAACAAGTCGCCACCTGTACTCAATCGGTGAAAGTTATTTTTCATGCAACTAGAGTTTGCCTTTTTTATAAACCTATAAAAGCACACGTTTTCCATTTTATTGGTCAGCAAAGCAATGGCTGACTTAACCATAAAACATACTGACGTTGTTCCTTCATGGATATCTATGTTTTTTTAACCCTTTATAATTCCTTGGAATATAAACCTCCTTCATTTGTTGTCAGAAACTGAAAACACAAAACAAACTTCAGTATTTTTTCATTCCATTAAAAAAGTTTACCTAACACTACTTCCACTTATATTAGTACCTACAGACTACTAAAGATTTAGGAGGAACAAAGTACTGCTGCATAAAAATTTATCTGCTTCAGTTAAGTACCTGCACAAGAATTCTGGGTTTGTATTATGTGAACTATAACTACATTTATCTGCAGTAATGAAGCACTATAAAATGTTGGAAAAGTACTGAAGGGCATTTCATATGATTTGCTGAACTGATCTCTGGGTTAAGCAAGCATGACTAAAACAAGGATTTATATTTTTTTATCCGTATTTTTTAAATTAAGAAAATCCATGGCATTTAGAATTATAAAATTAATTTTTAGAGACACAAACACAAATTTTGGGGTGTCATTTTAACAATCTTTTTAAAATACTCAGTCCAAGACCTTGAATTTTGATCTGTTTGAATGCAACACTTTGAACTTCCTGTATTTTATTACAATTGAAAGAGTAATATACACACATGAATACTGGGAAAACAACTTGGTTTTTTCAAAGCAGACAAGAAACACAACTGTCCTACACCGGGTAGAAAACTCAGCAACCACACGACATATTTAACTAGGGAAATGTGGCCAGCAAAGGACATGAGCTGGTGCCTAGGGGTACATCTAGTTACACCCAGCACACCAAATAGCGGCATCTTCTGATGATCTCTGAAGAGAGGCAGAGGCTTATTATTTCATTTTTTGAAGCGCAGAAGGAAATATTGCTCTGGCAAATGGAAAAAAAAATTCTTTCCTTTGTCTGTGCTGCTGGCCTACAACTGACAATATGAAACCAAATCTAAGTTTCTGAATCCAAGTCCTAAGAGAAGGATTTTGAATAGAGGATTCATGTATCACAAACTCACCAAGCATACCTCCCGCTTACACCCTTCTTAGAAAAGAAAAAAGAGAAAAGAAGCATAGGAGGGCAAACAGGGTTGGAGTAAAGGTAATGTTTGTTAGATTTCACAGTTTTAAAATTAATTCTAATGGTGATGGAATGGACTAGGTGATCCTTGAGGTCCCTTTCAACCTGACATTATATGATTTATGTCAATAAAAGAGCTTCAGCAAAAACAAATTCATCTCAATCTTTTCTCAGACATGTATGATTGAGACATGATGTTTAAACAGCATGGGCACAGGCACTGCTTTATGTGCTTATTCTACATGTTCTAGATATATCAGCAACTGTTCTTCTGGCTGATGCAAAGAAATTTGAAAGTTACTAGAAACACAGAGTTTCACACTCTCATATAAAAAGAAATAGACATGTCCCCATACAAAGACCTCATATTCAAAAAACCCTCAAAAAACCTGCTGGCCACAAGCAGTCATGTGTTTTGGGTCAGGTTTCCCAAAGAGATTGTGCAGTCTCATAGGTTTTCAAGGCCCACCTGGATAAATCCAGAGTAACCTGGCCTGACCCTATAGGTGACCCTGCTTTCAGCGGGAGATTGCATTAGATACTTCATGACATCCCCTCCAAAGTTTTAACCTGTGATCATATGGTTAAATTCCTTATTTTAGGAATGAAAAACATTTTAAAGCAAGAAAGCAAATAGCCAGTCATTTGATTTATAAAGATTAAATAATTGTAAAAACTTGTTTGTGCTGCTCCCAGTGCAATGGAATGGCAGTTTCTACTATAAAGCAGGAAAAAATACAGGTGAGTATTTTTATGAACATTTTCTTATTTGGAACTGGTTTCAGGGGAAGAACAATTGCAAGTATTGCAGAGGTTTTCTGTATCTTTCAGGAAAAAGAAAGCTATTTCTTCCATTTGTGTGGATGTAATGTCAAATCTGCACAGAAGAAGGTTGTGTTTGTGTTACTTCAGTTTCTAGCTGGAGTTAAGAACAAGTGTGCGGGAGGAACACTCCATTTAAAAGAAGTAGCAGTACCTTTCCTCCCATGCTGTGCTATCATCTTTAATGGCAACAATAATTCATTTAAGCCAGGAAGACATTTTTTCTGTTTTATTTATAGATCATTAGGAAAGTCTGTCTGCTGCGTTTATGTCTGCTAAAATGGCATGTTGCTTCCCACTTTATGGCTCTATGTCAAAACTGTCTCTGATAGCTAGTTACTCACTCCACTTTGTCTGTTTTAAACAATCTGTTCCTTATTGGATGAACCACACTTTCACATGTCAGTTACTTGACTTCTGTAATATCCTCTATAGGTGTCAGGTCTCTGGAGGACTGTATGTCCTCAACTCCCACTGAAAACAAAGGTAGATAGCACCTTACAGATCAGGCATTGTGACTTTCTGAAGAGCTACTTAAGCTTTTCAGTTAAAACTCTACAGCTGTGCAAGATGTGGGCATTATTTTTAGCCATACATCGTATCACTCCATTTATGATAATTTACGACCATGCAAAATATGTTGCTATGGTATGGCTCAAGAGATAATAGCAAGAGCAAATCAGCACAAATATGTAGAGAACCAGGGCCAAATACTTGTGGGATACAAACTACCTTTGCTACATTAAGACATTTAAGAACTGTATTTTTGTATTCTAGGAGCCTTTTTTCTTTGCAATATAACTGATACTAGAAAAAGTCATGTAATTTGTCATACAGTGTTTCATTCAATTTAGCTTCATCAAATTCAGATTTTTTTTTTAATTTTACTTTCTAAGTTGGAGGTTCCCCACCCAAATTAGTTGCATTTGAGATACAGAAGTTAGAAAGATATTAGACAAAGAATATAAAAAAGTCATTAAAGAATTACCTAAAAATTGTTATATGTACCAAATGAAACTAAGAACTCTGTTTGCACAGGTGCATACAAATGGCACAGATCTGGCTGCTACATATATAAGTTTGGAAAAAAATTGATAATTCTTTCATCAGTGTGCTTGGAGGCTGTCATATTTTACCTTTTTAAGTAATATAATGCATCTAAAGCTTTGTGCAGAAATAGAGACTCCATAAATTACATCAGACATATCTTATTTATGTATATATATTTATCTCCTCTTATTGGTCATCTGTGATCTATACGAGCTGGTTTGCACAAAACGTTGTCTTCACTGTAGGTGTAAGGCTCAAAGGTGCAGCCTGCCATAGACTCCCTCAGCTCAGCATTTCAACATCGGTCCTTCAAAAAAAATTTTGAAACTAAGATGATAAATATTCAGTGTGCTTCTATTATTTATCTAAGAGGCTTAGAGTATGCAGGGCTCACCTGTATAGCTGACCTGGTCACACAGTCCAGCTGTGTTAGATGTTATACAAACATAAAGCAGCTCATTACTCCCTTAATCATTAGTGTGCATCAAGATGGATGATACCTCATTTAGAACAGCACTACTTTGAGTGAGAGATTGTGTCACTTATTTAGTACTCAGGACAGTAATTCTGGATACCTCAACTGAAAGTTCTTGTGTCATTTTTTCAAAGGTGTTCGAATTTTGCTCCTTTGCAGAAGAAAATTTTTCTCCCACATCAGCATCAAGGAGAACAACATTTTCCTTGATTGCTTGCTGCAGCATCCTCAGACAATGACTGACACATTGGTGGTATATGATATTTTATAGATCTTTGACATTTTAGACCTGACAGGAATGAAAAATATACTCCAAAGCCATCCCTCGGACTCAAAAAACACAAAGACTCTGGGACTTCTCATGATGTGCATCCTATATTCCTGAATCTTTTTGTTCCTGTTGATCTAATGGCTATCTTACAGACCACTTCACTCCTTAAATTAAGAAGGCAAGATCAAACTCTGATGAAAACGTGAAGCTTTTGTTTAATCAGACCATGTAAGGTCTGCCTGTTAGGCTTCAAGCACTCAGAAAATGGTTTGAGGCTTCTCTTTCCAAGCTAGAGGATAGACTGTTACGTACCACTTTGGACAGGAATGTCTTGGCTCCATTTTGGTGTTATATCTATTAGGTGCAGAGTGATGAGTCTATCTTACTGCTGATTCACACAGGCTGTTCCAGCGGCAACATGTGACTGTGATTCCTCTGTGGCCCAGAGGATATTTTCCATCAGCAGTAACAGATGTTACTAATTCAGAAGGACAAAAGAAAGAATAAAATTATAGGCATATAATACATATAAAAATTTCAGTCATATTCTTTTGACCAGAGGATCAATAAATGCAAAACAATGAATGCTTCTAGGGTTGATATTATTAGGAGGCATGAATGGTCAGGGAGGAGTCCTACTGAATGAGGACATGCAGTAAGTTAAATTGGTGATGGAAAATAGAAAATAAATTAGGTGTGATACTGCTTTTCTGAAGGACACAATAGAAATGGATGGAAATCATCTGAAAAAGTATATCAGGAGATGTGTTACGGTGATGTATTAAAATATCTCAGTTCTTATTATACATGGAGGGGTGAAAATGGAAGTCTGTTCCTGGAAGCTGTGCTTTAAGAGCATTTCTAATAATCTGAGACAAATCTTTTACCAGTAGCTAATGCCTGTCCAAGTTTAGGACCAAAATGAAAACAAGTTGGCTGATAGTCATTCCAAGCAAAATGGTACATTGGAGAACTTATCTAACTGAAATGGCTTGTACAAATCTCATCCCATCTCAGTCTTTGTAAGTAATTATGCCATTTAATGATAAATAATACCTCATCTAAATATCATTTTTGGCTAGACATTTATTATTGAAAAATATCTTTCTTCATTAATCATAATTTCTATATTCTATTGATCAACAAATGCTAAAAGTAAAAAAAATACCTGTTTGTTCAGCTCTGTCTCCCTTTTCCATAACCAGTGACCACTATGCACCCTTCCACAGCTGAACTGTGTTGTGTTTGTCATTGGTACAAGTTAGCTTCCAAAAAAAATATCCAGTGTACTGCCTTTATTCTTTTTTATTTGTTTCTTATGATAGAGCAAGACAGAAGTCCTTGTAAGAATAAACTTACGATGCTGTGAATTAATCAAAGCAAAATAGTAATCCATTTAGGCAGAGGGAACCAATCACCTCCAGTTCACCATATGAACGGGGCCTTTGTAAATTGTTCAGGACAAGGATAATGTCTTATTCACTGGATAAACTTTGTAATTATATACACCTATGTTATATCAAGAAATATGGGTTAAATGAGCAAAAAAAATGCATTTGGAACCCAGCCTGAAACTCACTGAACTCACTTAAAATATTTCCATTAGCTCCAGTATGATCTGGATGAGATTCAAGACATCCTGTGAACAAAAACATTCATGATAAAATAATAAAGACTTCATCATAATGTAATCACTCAAGAGGGCCAAATTAAGATCACACAGGTGACCTAAACTGTTGTATTTCCTCATGCTTTTGAGCACTTGACTTTGCAACCTTAACATTTTTAACATAGCTGTTTTGTCTGTGGTACTGGCAGTGTCACATTACACTGCAATGGTCAAGCTTTTAAATTTTATTTTTTTCTTTCTTTCTTTTTAACAGGCTACAGGCTTCTCTTCAAGTTACTATATCTGCAGAGTTACTTTTTGAGCAATAAAAGCATTACAGACACATGAAGCAAAGCTCTTCAAAGTCAGATATAATTACACTTTCTATGAGGTACTTCATGGATTATTTATTTCCATCAATATTGGAATCTAAGTGTGTTGTTTATTGACAAAATGAAAGCGATGTCAAATATAGGGCTGCTCAGGGGAATATAATGGAATTCTGGAAATTTTCAGCCTAATTCAACATTTTTGCCATACATGTATTAGGAACAATCCCAAGTGCAAAAACTAATGTCTCTGATGTAAAACTGTCTTCCAAAGTCTGAAAGTCTGTCATCTTTCTCCATATACTCACTTCATTAAATAGTTTACAGCTTGCAAGGGGATCACAATGTTGGAGTAACAAAATTACTGTCCTGACAGATTCAGACAATAAAACAACCAGATTGTTAAATGATTGTTTTCTCAGAGACTGTTGCTGCAACACGTAATAAATACAAATATTGAAACACCTGCATGATAAACATAATACTTTTAACAGATGTTAATCCCCCTGAACACGACCAGTGGATTTAGATCACATAAATGCAATTTGCCCCCTTCAAGTCTCCCTGGAAAATTACCAATCACATGATTACATTCTGACCAACTGCTGCAATCTACGTGCATAGTTTTGTTTTTCAGCTCTCCCACTATGAGCTTTTTAAAAACAATACATAACTATAGCAATATGTATGTACAACACTGAAGCTCATCTGCAAGTTAGATTACGTCTGCTCTCAGCATGAAACGGTTATATCATTTTCAGAAAAGAGTGTTGCAAGTTAAAAAAAAAAAAAAAAAAAAAAAAAACAACTTTTTTCTCAAAATCCTGCTATTCCTCATCCAGGGTAAGTAGAGCAGAACTTTTCTCTTCAATTAGTGGGACTTAATTATTTTGTCTCGATGGCCTCTGATCATATGAAGCTTCTGTTGACTTCAGCCAATTGAACCAAGGAAGGTTCGAGATCTTTGACAATTATCTATAAACCCTAAAAAAACCCTAAAAAATCCCTGCTGATTATATATCAGCAGATATATATATCCTTAGATAAACCCATACTTAAAATCCATTGGCTTAAACCTAGGCACCTGCTTATGTACTCTGTTGGAAAAGAGCATAAATTACATCTGCCTCTTCATTTACATAATGTGTTTGTACATCTGTCTATTGGTGTACCTCAAATTTATAAGATTAGTTCTGCACCAACATGCCCATACGAGTTTTACCAAAGACGACAGCGTACATTTCCCACTGTGGTGTATGGCATTATACAGCATTAAGCTCTCTGGTAAGATGGGTCTTAATTATTGATATGTGTAAATGAAAATGAGCAATGTTGAAAGTAGAAAATAACTGACAAATTATTATTTGTAGAACAGCATGGTAAAAGAAAACCCATAGACTTGATTTCCTGCCTCCAGTAAATAGCTGCATTAATTCAGAAAAAGAGAAATGGAGAGAACAAAGTTCAGTGCAACAAAAAAATACTAATTCATCATGAAAAGGCAAAAATTTCTTTCAATTTTGACAGGTAAACAAAGGAAATTTAATAACATGGTTGGTCTAAAAATTAACAAGAAATTGTTCCATCTCCATGTCCCTTAGGGACACCTAAGTTGACAATAATGTCAGATGAGCACACTATTTCAAAATACAGAGACTCAACTGGTGAAAAATTTTCCAAGAGCGATTGTGGATGCCGGTCAGGAAAATAAATGCAGCTGACAGGGAAGTAATAGAACTGCTTGACAAGTGGCTCCAGTGAATCTCCAGAGTTTCTCTTGGTGACAAGGGAAGACAAATTCATGTCTTAGATTCATGTTGGAGAAGAATAACCATCATTATAAAACATCAGGACCCAATTTATTCAGCTTCAGCCATATTCCTGATGAAATAACTACAGAAAAAAATGTGGTTGGTCATAACCATCAAGAAAAAGCATCAAGAAGATGTATTGCTTGGGATATGACCAGCTACAGGGAGATAGCTGTTGAGTGGTCTCAGACAGAGATGTACTAAGGAAAGTTTCCAAAACATTCCTCTTTAGACATGCATAAGTAGATTTGTTTACTGAACGATGAAGAGGAGAATTTTTTTCACTACATCTAGTTAATTCATCTAGAGATGATTACATGGCACAGAGGAAAGACTTTTCTTTTGACTATGAAGTGAAAATTCAGCTGACTCTTCCACTTTCTAGGATTATCATCATAATTAAAACAAGAAAGGATGGTATTGCATAAAAATTGTTGCCTATGAGCGAAGGTGATCAAAAGAGCATTATAAGTATTGCTGTTTGCAGGATAACTCGCATATGAAATGGAACTGGAAAGATTCTTTGTGTCATTAAAAGATTATAGAAAGATGCTGAATAAAACACCAGTAACTAGAAAGAACTTTTGTCTTTGTTTCATATGAGATTATAGCAAGGGAAGATTCAACAAAAACAAAAACTAGCAAATTCAAAACTAGTGAAATAATTAAGCTTTTACTAACTCCATACTTAGACTGAGGAGTGTTTCTAAACTATATCAAGACTCAAAAGCCACATGGTCTCTTCTGCAGTTAACAAGTTTCAAGAAATGCTATGTATAAAGCTTACTCTTTTTTTAAGTAAATTGTACTTTTAAATTATTTTTTTAGTATAATCACCAGCAGCACCAGGGCTGTATTTAGTACAACCAGCAGCACCAGGGAACTGAGCAGAAGCACCAGGCAATCTGAGAATCCCCCACTCTTCAGGCTCAGGGCAGGGAAAATAAACACCTTTTTGTGCAGTTTTTTTTAACCACTCCGAAGAGCTGATTGGATGCAGTAGTTATTTTCTATGGCTTCAAAACTAATTCTTGGCTGGCCATCACCATAGCAAACATTTTTGCATGCTTCTTCTATGTGTTGTCAAAAGACTGTTTTCTTGGCCCCAGCTGACTTCACTGCTGTTATCAAAATATAGAGAATGAAGGAGTTGTTTAGTATCTGAATACAGATACATCTTAATTTTGGCAGGACTGCCTCTTCTATTCAATAGAACACCACATATTTTACTCTTGAAATTCTGAGTACATTCCAGTTTATAGCTACCTGAAAAGTTTTCTATAAATTGAGAAGTTGCTCATAGCAATAAAATATTTGCTCACAGCACCACTCAGTTAGAAAGAATTTGTTCTCCTTTCTCTCCCTGCCAGTTTCTTGTAAGACATTATGAGCCCACATCTAGCTCAGTCCTATCTGAGACTGTGCCTCAGCTGGACCATCCCTTGTGACGCAAGAAATCTTTAGTATCAAAGTCAGGGGTAGTGGAGAAGTCTTGTCAGTGCCATGCTGCAACTTGCCCTTTCGGGTAAGCTTGTCCTTTCAGTGAGAGGCTGGGCTGACCACAGCAGGGATAGGGAGAATTCTGAGGGCTTTCAAAACCAGCTCCCACACAGGGACATCCCCAGTCCCCACAGAGATGATTAGAGTATGCTGAATGCAGAGCACCTGAGTATTTCACAGCCTGAAAAAAAATGCTGCTGCAAATCTGTCTTGGGTTTGTGATTTGAAAATAATGTCACCCAACTTTAAACACAAACTTGCTGCAGCTTTTGTTGCTGCAAATGATGATGGCAGCGGACCGGCAGCCGCTGCTTAGGTCTGCACATGTCCCCATGGTGTTCTGGTGCATGTGGGCTCCCACAGACTCACCTGATAACTCCTCTTGTAAAATACTGCAATGAGGAGACTGCAATTGACTAACATAAGCCAAATCAAGAAAGATCAAACTCACATTCCCCTCAGTGGTGGACTATACACTGCATAGACCTTTTTTAAATTCATTTGTTCAAGCTCATGCCTAACTGGCCCTTGTAGGTCCTTGGCTTGCCCAAGACACTGAGGTTGCTCTGAGCTTCATCAGCTGCTTGTGTTTTAAAAATAAAGCCTTGAAGCCTTCCTCGTGCAGCTCCTCACACCTGGCAGGACTTCCCTGTGACAGTTTCCAGCTACAATATTCTCAGTATTCATGGTGGCGAATGAAAACTTCACACCTCTCTGGATACAGGTGCACTGACCCCAGCATGGGCTGGTTTTGCCTGGCTTCTCCTGGCTACGCATGTCTGCATTTACCTGTTCTCCTTCATCTCACTGCCAAGTGCTAGGGATTCCAGGTGATGGTTTTGTTCTGCATTTACAGACCAGAAGTGTCCCAGGAGATACTGCCATGCAACACTATTGCCAGACTATGTGGCAGGAGCATGACTGACAACAAGCAAACAGCCTTAATGTGTTAAAAGCAACCTTAACAGTTTTCATTCTTAAATCCTGTTTTCACATTATATTTACACACTAAGGTTTCAGCTACACTTGTGCTACTTAGGCATTTCTGAAAGGTCTCCACTTTAATGGGTTCAAATGACTATGTTGAAAATGAAATTTCAGTAATTAAAGTGCATGTAATAGGAGGTGTTTCATTTAGGTTTTTGTTTGTTTGCTTTCATCTAAAGGCCTCCAGTGTTTTCGTATCTATTCTATAAACAGGATAATATAAAATCATCTAGTTAGAGAAGAAATGAAAAGTTGACTGATTCGTTATATTTATATGGCCCTAAAACATGTTGCAGAATTGTATTTTTTAACTCAGGAGAAAAAAAGGGAAAAAAAAAAAACAAAAAAAACCCAATAAAACATCTTATTGAGTAGACGATTATATGGTATTACAAAAATCTGCCTTCCAGTGGAATCCTTTAGACTGCATGTGTACAACGCTATAAATCTTGCTAAATATTTGTTTTAGAAATTGTCCAGAAGGATGAACAGATTGATTTTCCAGACCTAAATCACTTCAACACAAAATAGTACTCTGGAGAAAACCGTGTTTCTCTCCTTGTTGTTTGCAGACACATTAAGATCACACATCGAGCTGTAGCAGTTCAGCTTTCTGGTCCTTTTTCTGGTTTGGTAGTGGTAAGACAGAAAAGTCACAGCTTTGAGGGATTACCTAAATACAAGTAGCTGATAAAGAAATAAAAAACTCATGGAAAAATCAATTAATTCATTAAGCTATTTCATTAATTCATTAGATACAGACTGAATTTCTAGCCTGTGCATTTGGATAACTTCAAAAGCCTGAGAGAGGACCAAACAAAAAAGGAATCTAGGACTTTTTCATAAAATAAAATAGCTTGTAAAGGCTTTGGTTTTACAAAATGAAATGTTTTTCTACAAAAAATAAGCAAAACCTATATTTTCCTGTTTCTCAAACTATCGGATCAGTGTTTTGCAAAGGAAAATTTTTCAGCTACAAAAATTTTTAGTACTAAGTTATTTGTAATTCAATACCTCTGTTTAATGGTGTTCTGATTAATTTCCCCAATGCATTTGCTGCTCTATTCTGAGCTCACTGCTTCAATTTAGATTCTATAGCTGTGAATTCTAATAATGCCATTATATGTATTTCTTCAGCTGAAAAGAATATCTTCTTCCAAATGCACTGAAAGGGTATCCCCTGTGATAGAACTTCCTATTAAAGGCAACACAGGCTTACAACTTAACTACTTAATACAGTGGTTTTAATTCACTGGTAAAAGCTTGGATGCTGTGCTTTCCTGGTTTGTATTAGAGACTCCTGCCTGAACCAGAGTGATTGCCCAAGATGATATTCATAGACCTTTAACAGCAGAAAGAAGAAAACCTACATTACATCAGAGCTCATTAAAAACTGAAGAGTAAGGAGTGGTTTTTCTCACTTCTGTCATTCATAATATGCATCAAATACAATTATATATGTGTGTGTGTGCACTCATCAGGTAGCACTTTGCAACTCCAGTTTTACCAGACTTCTAAAATCCAGAAGTATTGATTCAGTTTAGGCTGGTTTTATGCCGATTGATCCATTTTAACAAATTTACTTTTAAAATATGGAGGCCTGATTCTGTTCCATCTCTGGTAAAGATGAGGAGTTACCTTCAGTACTGTCAAGTATGAATGTATTGTACAGCTGTTATGAGACCAGACTCAGGCCAGTTATCATGTCTGCTAAATTAAATTCTCCTGAATGACTAAATGAAAAGTTATGGCTCATTATACATTTTCTAGAGATTTACATCCCTTTAATGCAGACATCCAGCTTGATACTCTATGTAAAAGACACTGATGTCTGTTTATATACGTTTGCATATGTTAACATCTAATATAAAGAAAGCTTAGTGTCAAACACCTTTTCCTCACAGAGGAAAAAGAGACCTATCCCTTCAGCTGGCAAGTCACTTCTTTGTCTTCATAAGGTTTTGGGGCTTGTTGGTCATTTTTTTTCTGACAGGCTCAGGTTAAGGGAATAATGGCAATAAGTCTTCTCTAAGAGAAGTCTTCTTGCAAGTGCAGTAAAGAACCATATAATGTGTAGAAAAGGGAAAAAAGAAACTTCCAAAACACAGCCACAACTTTGATCATTTACACTTCAAGACTTTTTGGAGTGCAAATAAACAAATAAGCCTTTTACCTATTTTTAATAATGGTGGTATATTAAATAGAAGAGGCAGTCCTAGCAAAATTACTTGATTAATTTTGAAAATTCTGAAAAAAAGAGCTGTGTCATTCAGAAAGATTCTAAAAGCCATGGGGAAAGGTAGATTTTACGCATATTAAAAAAAAAAATACCCAACACCTATTTGTCCAAACTCTCATTTCCTATTAAGTAAATGAAACTGAATTGTTGGTGTTATAGTGGTATAGAGGGTTTCTCCTCTTCTAAATGAACACAATCTGCTCAATCCAGAAAATTCATTAAAATAGGCTTTTACAGGGTAGAGGGCTTTAGGAGCTGCACAAACCTATCAGACTTTATGAGTTCTCAGACCGGTTCCATTCACAGGGTGGGAGTGAATATCTCCCAGTTCCCACAGAGCCTCCCTTCACAAATAAAAAAAAAACAGAGATAAGTTGAGATACACAGGGTAAGCATAAAATGTAATTAAAACATACTTGGTTCAGCAATCTCATTTGATTGCAGCTGCTAATCTTACTGATTAGTAATCAGTATTACAGATTAGTAATCAGTAAGATTAGTAGTTCATCTATCTACGCAAGCCTTCCTAGAGATCTGCTCAAAGGGGATCTGGGCCTAAATGTAATTCCACATAGGCTGAAGACCAGCAAACCTAGAGTATGGAGTGTCTACTTTAAGCCTATTAAGTTAATGGAATCATTTACATAACTATTAAGTGCATACTATATACGTTGGTTAGATCAACACTGGCATTCTTTTCACATGCAGGAGGTTCAAAAATCAAGACAAGTAAAGAAGGCTCCTAAGCATAGGTTTCCTCCACTTGATATCTGCAAGATACACTTTGCAGCCAGAAAGTGAAAATAAAAAACAGGTAAACTCTGTGATACTGTTCTAATATCAGACAGCTGACCATAATTTCCCACTTACATCCCAGTTCACATAAGTGCTAAATATCAGTCCTGCCGGTGTTTTATGAACTTTACTCATAATGATTACAGATGGTACTAAAACCAAGTCCATTGTTCGGGCTGTTCTTAACGCTCCTTTTCTTGTACATGTGCATTACACAGCTGTAGGAAAAATATGCCAAGGTACAAAACTCTTGGACAAAAAAAATGTAGAGTTAAGTGTAGGCAACAGGTGGCAGGACCTGCCGAGTAATGAGCTCAGTCGGTGCTCAGCCTCACCTCTGCCACAATCTTTTCGGTGGCGGCAGCTTCAGTGGGTTTGCTGGCAGTAAGACCCATCTTTCTTATTTCGACAAAAAAGGCTTAGCAATGTAAGTAACAAGAGAAAAAAGGGGTTTCTCTTACCCTAATTTCTCGAGTTCTGGTAGAAAGTCGAGAAGTTCACTCGGAGAAGATGGTTTAGATGGGAGTCTATGCCCGCATTCTCCACCAGATGTTGCAAGAGGCAAACTTCGTAGCGATGATAGGCTCTGAATGAGGACAGGATCAGTAGAGAACTGGCCTCAACCAGCACAGCTGCTGACCTGCTTCAGAATGAGCCATTTGCCAGTCTCAGGCCCCACCTTTTATTGGCCCTTGATCTTTGAGCATGCGCACTTGGGCCAGCCTTAACTGGGCACAGGTGAGGCTGAGAACCGACTGAGCTCATTACTCGGCAGGTCCTGCCACCTGTTGCCTACAGTTAAGCCCTTCCACACACTTTCCACAGTGTCCACAGCCAAAATGTCCTGGGTTCTCTCTCTCTATGGACACCTGTAGCAGGTTGTTCCATTCATATCCTGAGGATGAGTCTCCCCCATCCTCCATAGGAGCTCATTTCATCTAAGAAAGTGTCTCAGTTCCTTCCAAACATTGTGAAGGGAGGATAAAATGAGAGTGTTAATCCCTCAAGATTTGCAGTTGGTATTTCAGAAATTCAGTTGCCAGATTCTAAAGCTGCCTATACACTTAGTTATGTACCAGTCTTCAACGGTAATCACAGTGCACACCTAGAAAAATAAAGCTATATGGGAAAGCTCATACATAGAACCTTGGCTTCCAGTTGGGATTCCATGCTCTATGGACATTTTCTGTTTAGAGCAAGTAGACTCTGAAGGGTTTTGTGCTGGTTGGATTCCTTGCATCCCCAACTGTCATATCTCTCCCATATCCCAATATTCTTTGCTATCAAAGCTGCCATTTTCAATTTTCATGCAATTAGTTTACTGTTCACATGGTCTGGTTTCCCCTGGTCCATACCCAACCAGAAGACTGGGCACCTCTCCGATGGCTCTGCCATCCCTCTTTTCCTTTGAGAGGAGATGAGAGCAACTCAGGGATGCACTGGAGGACCTCTGTGTGGTGCCACATAATTTCATATCAAGATTTTTCACAATTTAAGTATGTTTAAGTTTTCAGGAATACTTCAGTGGTTATTTTTAAAAAGTCTTTACAGATAAGAGAATGCAGATACTCACCAATCAAGTTAAATAAATGTCAAAAGCACAGAGAAGTCCAATCAGGCGTTTCAGGGTACGTGGATTTATGCTTTCATACACACCAACCAAGGAATGTTCTACATTCCCAGTTCTGAAAACCATGCCTAGCTATTTGTTTGCACATATATGGCCATGGACTTCCATACAACATAAACATTTGTACTTACAAGATAGAACTTGGGCTAGAAAAAATTTTACAGTTTGTATCTTCTCTTCCCTAGGCTATTTAAGTTTGAAAAGTTCATGGACTCTAATTTCTTAATTTTAAATGCTGTATGAGTTATTTTACCATGGTAGAAATGTTGCCAATATTTTTTTCAAACACAAAACCACTAAGCAATCTTTGTATTTACTCTACTTTTCTTGAATATATAAATCAAAAGACAATAACAAGCCCAATGTCAAAGAAAATTTTTGACACTTCATACATTAAATAAAAGTAGCCGATAAACAGTTTAGATGAAATTATGGCTTTGAAATGTAGTTCCCAAGAGGACTGTGGTTCATAAACTGCTTTTATACTGCCTCTGTCATTGTTGATTTGAGATATGCACAAGACACCCACAGTCATTACCAGTGCTACCATTACTTAACCTGCCTTTGCTCTGACTGATACTTAGACACACAGAGACTACCAACCTTCTATTTCTGTGAAAAATGTGTTGTTTGGTTGTCATCACATGTGTAGCATGTTGCCTTCTATTTGAAAGCCTGACACATAATAAAAAACTAGGAAGAAAATCAGCCTTTAAGTTTTGACCATGCCTGAATCCTAGAAGTTTCTATAACTACTTTGGGTATTCAAGGAGAGAATGTTTTCCAACTGGTACAAAAGACATTTAGTGTTTGATTGGTGTTTGACTTAGTCTCCTTGCAAAAATGACCCATTTAAAGCTCATCAGTGCTTTATTGTATCACAGTTTTCAAATCTCTTTGAAAGACAGTTTCTTTTGCTTTTACCTTTTGCTATAGCTGAATGTGGTCACACAAAGCACTGCTTCAAAGATGCTGATCTCTTTATTGCCCAAATATTAATATTTACTTTGAAATTAATATGCCAGTGTTCACCTTGAACATGGGAAGTGGGGAACAGTTTGAGTGAAACTAACAATTATGATCTACAGCAAGGCTCAGCACAAGAAGGTATTTCTTGTGAACATTTATGAACATTTGTTGTTCGGTTCTGATGGAAGAAATTGTTTTTCAAAATACCTCAGATTATGTAATATTTCACCTTTTGCACTGAGGTCTTGGTTCTTCAAAACTGCACTCTTGTTTAGCTCTCAGAAACAGAATGGTTCATTGAGCTGTGCTCTTTGTTTTTTCACGACTGAATTCTTCAAAATAGAGTTAAGAGAGAGCTAAGAGTTAACTCAGGTGTTCACTGTAGAATTGTTCTAATAACAATTAATTATTTTTAAAAGTCCACACACAAATCATGGCAAAATGATAAATTTATTAAGTGTACCACTTGGACTTTTTATAGGTCAAGGTGCCCTCTCTCTACAAGCAATGGCAGTAAGCTTCTCAAAGTGCCCTTCATCATTATGTTAACTATGTGACAGCACATTTGCTGAAAGCTATACAAATGGAGCATTGTACCTGAATGGCAACTATATCCTTTCAGCACAAACAAAACTAATAGATTTTAGGAGAGAGACTTTATGTGTTCACAAACAACTAGTCTTTAAAGAGTACACATCCTTAGCACAAATCCTGATGATGAAGTATGTGTAAGCAGAGCTCTTAAAAAGAACATACATAAAAGAGATTCTACATGGCCCAACAGATTTCCTACTTGCTGTGCTTTCAGTTTGCTCTTCTAACACCTCTACACAGAGATTTCACAGCAATACACTTCATTTGAAGAAACAAATGGGCCTATCTGAAATGAACCATAAATATATTCCCATTCCTCTACTCATGACGTTTGTTGCCATTGTTTTGTAGAGAACAGTATAGCTGTCTAATAGCATCATTTGAAGAAACAAATGGGCCTATCTGAAATGAACCATAAATATATTCCCATTCCTCTACTCATGACGTTGGTTGCCATTGTTTTGTAGAGAATAGTATAGCTGTCTAATAGCATCCATTTTTTTCTTCCCCAGTCTTTACTAGTCAGTGCCACTGACACTGCAGAAAAACCCTGGAGGCTGACTGGCTGCTACCAGGCTGGATTTGCAAAGTGGACCTTGGGCAACTCTATGTACACAGTGCTGTGGGGCCAAACTGAGAAATACAAACACTTACTGTGCTTATATAAGTCATGAATTTTTCAACATGGAGATTTACACCAATAAATTGGGTACATATGCATAACACATGCAATTAGCTTCGAAAAATGAACCAGAAGTGGAAAACCCCTAACCTGTACTATTTGTCAGGGAATGTTGACATTGCCTTTTTTTGTTTTGCTTTGTTTTGTTTTATTCCCTTACTTATTTTAAGTATAATGGAAAGGCTGCTGCTTTACTTTCAATGACATTAAAGCCTATAATTCATTCCCCTGAAACCACAGGCCGTTCCTTTTATTTTTTTTTTTCCTTATTTTTTGAGGGTCTGGGTATAGAACTAATCATCCAGTGAAAGGTTTATCCTTTTATGGTATAAGAAGTTGAGCTCACCTCTGGGCTCAGTCCAAAGGAAAAAAAATGTATTCCTGGAGGGCCATTAAACTTGCACTAGACATTAACATTGATAGTACGTTGATCTAGCTTCTGTCCTCTCTGCTGCCCTCATTAAAGTGACTAGCAACTTTTCCTTCATCAGATCCCACTCCTTTTTGCTGACATCCCTGCTATTTCAACATGTGGGACTGAACTTGTCATCCTAAACCTCTGAGCTTCTTAGAGCTACCTTTGCTTTTCTCACTCATAGCCAAGTAACTCCTCTTCTCGCTCGTCCTTGTCTTGCTGCAGAAAAAGAAAAAAATAAAACAAAAAGAGAAAAAAAACACAACAAGGTTCAGAGTGTATCCAGAAAAATGTTGTCTTTGGTGCTCAGGACAGGAATCAGGAGGATTTTAGTTGACTCACTTCTAAGCCAGAGATTCAGAAATCCTACACTTGAGCACAGCCTAACTCTAGAAGCTACTAAATTCAGCCAGCACTGATTCCGCTTAGGAGCACAGAGTTTCTCCTCAGACATGGGTTCCTCATGTGAATGAACCCCAACAAGCTAACGGTGGCTGTTTGTGATCTACCTGGCCTACTGGACAGAGAAATCAGTGGGGGATACACAACAACCAGGCCTCTCATAGAATCATAGAGCAATTTGGGTTGGACGTGACCTCTAAAGGTCATCTAGTCCAACCCCCCTGCAGTAAGCAGGGACACCCTCAACTAGGTCAGGTTGCTCAGAACCTTGTCAAGCCACACCTTGAATATCCCCACAGATGAGGACTCAGGTGAGGACTCAGGACTTTCCCTAGGCAACCTGTTCCTTTTTTCCACTACCCTCATGGTAAAGAACGCTTCCCTAACATCCAATCTAAATCTACTTTTCTCTAATTTAAAGCCATTGCCCCTTGTTCTATCACTACAGACCCTTGCAAACAGTCCCTCTCCAGCCTTCCTGTAGGCCCTCTTCAGATACTGGAAGGTCACTATCAGGTCTCCCCACAGCTTTCTTTTCTCTGGGCTGAACAACCCCAGCTGCCGCAGTCTGTCTTTGTAGGAGAGGTGTTCCAGCCCCATGATCATTTTTCCCTCTCAAGACACCATCAGCAGATGTGCAGGAGAGGAAGAGACATTGTAATGAGATCAACACCTTTGAGCAGCTCTTCTCCTTCCCTCTCTGATGTTCCTGTCCTGCCCTGGACTTTCAAGCTTGGTAGCAGTCCTGGGATTGTGCTGTTCTTCCCTGACCCATTCATGCTTGCAGTAGTCACAAGGTTGATCCCCAGAGTGGCAATGACACAGAGATATCACAGAGGGACTAGAGATGAACTGGTGTGCAACCAAATTGAATTCAGTCATCCAAGCTGCTAGGCAGGAGTTAGAGACGACACAGAAGTTGATCATGGGCAGGATTGTTGCATGGGAATAAGATTAACATAGGTGCCAAGGGACAATCCTGCCTTTCTCATGGAGACCAAATGTACACAGAAGTAAAAATTTTTGAACTCTAAATTTTTTCCTATGCTTTTCCACTTTTCTTGATTATTCCATTACATCCCCAGTTGTCTGTCCTGTCTGGCTTTCTCAGATAAATACTATCCCAAAACTCTGGTCCAATCCTCCATCTTTCCTTTTCATTCTACCTAAAGTTTTCTCCGAACCTCCTGCCCTCATCTCCCATCATTCTATACAGTAATTCACACTGAAACATGTTACCTTGTCTGGTAATCAGCTCTTCTAAGTTGGACAGGGTATTCTGTATGGCTTGTTCTAGGGTAGGTTTTCAATATCAGGCAAAGTAAGCAGAGCATAACCCTTCACTGGAGTGGAGCTGAACTCCTGCACTCAACAGCATCCCTCTGTGGCTTAGAGAACAGTCTCTTGACAACACAAAAAGGAAGCTTGCCAGCAGCCCACCCCATCTCTTGGCTTAAAAGGTTAAGATTCAGTTGTTAAGATTTCTTCTTTGCACACTTAAGGATTAATTATTGCCAATGGGCTAAAAAAAGTATTAGTGACAGAAGAAATGTTCTAAATTGTTTTCTTTTGATGTCATTTAATGAGAAGTGGACTGCTTATTCTGGAACAGGTATATAAAGTGACTTGTCTATATGTGGAACACACAGAAATAAAAGGCTTTTCCAAGTCCGTGCCTGACCTACATTTGGTGCCTCTCTTGCTTGTTCTTCCTGTGCAAGACTTAGTGTGGCACTACCTGCCTTTATTTTTAAGTTGTCTTGTTGTTTTTTTTAAGAAGAGTAACTGAGGAATGTAGACACATTCACAACTGAAACAAACTCCTTTTATTCTTGACTGCTTTAACCCTTGTCCTCTGAGAACAGTTCCTTGAGCCAAGGTTTATAGTCAATCACCAAAAAAAAATGGGGGGTCCATTACCTTCCCCTTTTAATTGTAGGGCAGGGGCCTTTAACTTTCCATGGGGCTTTAGTAAGGATTTCTTCTGGGCAGAATTTCCTTGAACCTGGTAATCAAGACCACAGGATATGTGTTAATTGTCTTTGACATGCAGAATTATCTGCATTTACCCAAGCTAATAACATCACCCCGGACACAGTTTTTCAAACACATGGTTTAAAATTATCTAAAAATTTAACTACTTTTCAAAGAAATGCAAAGATTGACAAACATTAGAAAAGCTGAAAGAAACTAAAAGAGATATGAAACTTTGTCCTTAATTCACCCTATTTGAATTCTATTCCCAGCAAGATTAACATGGTTTGGGAAATCACTCCTGTTTATAGTTCCTGTTCTACTAAAGAAGAACTCCATTGATTAAACATCAAACTGCTGTCTTAATTTTGAATGGGCTTGCTTCTCTGGGCTGAAGTAAATAATCTTAATGATACGTACAACATTTTCAATGCCCTCAACATATTTTTTTCCTAGTGTTTAGCTGTAGAAAATGTTAGGAATAAAAAAAAAATAATAAAAGAAATGCCTTGTGGAAAAGTAAGGGTGGAAATTTACTGAGTATAGTAATTCTGAATCAAAGCAGCTGTCGGCCCTTTTAGAGCTTCAACCATTTTTAAGTGTTTGTAATAAAATTCTACTTTGAAAGATTACCATAGCTGATGTTAACAACATCTGAGTAAGTAGTAGATAAAACAATTTGACACAGTTTCATTTAATTTTCTCTTTATAATTTATCCACAAAATGAGATTGATTTAAACAATGTGATTTTTCAACGTTACTTGATTAATATTTTCTTAAAAATCATAACCCATTGTCTTTACCCATTCCTTAGCAGGTTTTCTACATGTAGCATTTCAAAGACAAAACTGGAAGCTAGTGTGGTCAGGCACCAAGCATGTTTTCATGACCAAGCTATACAGTTTTATAAGAAAAGCATCATTTTGTTTTCTAATTTATTCCATTTATTTGCTAAAAACATCTTTTTGTCCACCTTTGCTCCATCTCCTCATTCCCACCCAATTCTTAAGTCTTGTCTTAAGCTTTTCTTGTAGTGCACAGGCACTGGTGTTCTATATTTTATACTGCAATAAAAGCTTCACCTAGTAGCATTCCTATGTGTTTTTTTGTTGAGTAGTAATAATGTGTATTGACAAGGTGATTAAGATTTTCAGAATTAGTTTATCTTGACATAATTTTCACATTCAGATCTAAAATTCTGGGAACATTTAGTAATTCTTACCTTAAAAAGCTGTCTTTCATCAAATATTCTTGTTCTTTATTAGAACATCCACTGGAAAAGGATAGGTCAGTGTGGAAACTGGGTCTGTATATCATTATTTATAGCCACAGCTTCTATGCAGAGTTAATTGAAGGATAATCAACTGGTTCAATATTCATTCATACCAACATCAAAACTAATAATCATGGAAAAAGCCATTGCAGTAATTAAGCCTTGCTAATAATTATGGTGCTGCACTGCCCTACCCAGTGTCTTTTCCCCTGCTCTAAATCAGCTCAACAGAGGACAGTGCAGGTTGTGGTACCTCCCTTCCTGCACCGTGAGTGACAGCAGCTGAAAGTCTAATGAATAGATATCAAATGTGTATTGAAGACAACAGAACGTTGTGAAGCTGAAGATAACAGCAATGTGAATTCAAGGGAAAAGCAAGGTTTAGAACTGAAACAATATTCTGATATTTATATATTTGTATCAGCAATTATCATTTTTAGAAAAAATAAATTGACCATAAGGTACAAATGTGTGATTTAAGGCACAAAATTGGAGCTTGTATAGGAAATAAATGCCTCCTAAGCTACAGCAGGCTCTCTTAGGGTCCTGCCCCTGGGATAATCAGCTTCACTGGGAGCCGGCTTGGCTGGACACCCCAAAGCCTTGGCAAGGTTGGGTGCTGTGTGCTGCCCTGTGAGGTTTTCAGATATAGCTGAACTCCGTCTTCTGCTCCTTCCTCCTGTTTTATTCATATCAAAAGCAGACAGACTGCCTTGACATGCTTGCCAGGGTCATTGGTAGTGCTGGCTGGGAAAGGTGGTGGCAGCACCCATGTGAGAACAGGAGAGGTAAGAGGAACAAGAACAGAGTAACACACTTTTCCCTCAGTCTCCTTCCCTCATTTATTTTCTTCTCTGCTCATGACAGAGCTGCCTGACCTGACAGCGCCTTGCTTCACTGCCTTCAGATGTCTCTAAACTTTCCTTTGAAGCTGTGAAAATGATGCCATGAATCACAGCAGCAAGAGACACGAGTGCAGACAGATAGAACAAGAAGTCAGGCTACTAGTCTTGTGCAACAAAAGGCTCTCCCAGGTCAAAGAGGTGGGTATGCTTTTCAACAAGGAGAAAC
This sequence comes from Heliangelus exortis, assembly GCF_036169615.1. Lineage (NCBI taxonomy): Eukaryota > Metazoa > Chordata > Aves > Apodiformes > Trochilidae > Heliangelus > Heliangelus exortis. The sequence continues at coordinate 17,601,372 of NC_092425.1, read as the reverse complement.
TAATGGGTGAAACCTTCAATTAAAAGCAGAGATAGTCCTTTGGATCACAGTGCTTGGAGTAGTAATCACCTCTCACAGTACTGGCCCCTCTGCCTTCAAGACAAGCTTTGGTGCCTAAAGTGACCCCAGCAGAAGCTGACACAGTCTTCACCCCCTGCCAGAAGCCCGGGAGTTATTGTTTTTGTTTGGCCATCTTCCCTTTCAGCCATAAACCTGGGTTTTATTCTTCCTTAAACTTGGTAGATGAAAATATGTAATTTTAAAATGGTCCCATATCCATCTACATCTTGCAGTTTTTTGTTGTTTCAGCACACAGCTTTGAAAGGTATAGGCAGGGGGGGGCTCTACCTGTCTGTTTTATGTACAGTTGTGTGTGACTTTGTATGGTGAGGACTGTAGTTATAAATCAAAGACTGAATATCTTGAAGACAGTGGAAACATTTTAGAGGCACAGCGAGTGGCACCAGGGGAACATGCATTTGCAGAATAGATGTCTACGTGTAATGTAAAGTTTTGAGAGCACAGTAAATTCCATTATCAATTTGTTATATTTATTTGTATCATCAAAGTTCAAGGATAAAGATACTGGAACGAAAACAAGCAATGTTTACATTTTACAAGTGTTTTATATTCAATTAAACATCTTTGCTGCTATTTATATCGTTAAATTGCACTACATTTACACCATGCAATTTCATGTTATTTCTATGTAAATATTTCTTTAAAGCCAGATGTAAGTCCAAATTAGTTGTGAAAGAAACACTAAAATAAAATAAACTTCCATTTGGTAGTGATCACAAATTATTCTAAAACTGAAAAGCAAGCCTCTTAAAATACAAAGTGAAAAGCAAACAATATTAAATCAAGCTGAATAAACAAGGAAAAATAACACATGAGGATGCTTAAAAGGGCTTGCCTTATTGCAATAGATTCTGAGGATTACAGGTAAATTAAAATTCAATAGAAGTTTTATTTGAGCAGCATGTAGTGACATAGCAGTTTAAAATAAAAGTTTGTTCAACATACATACAAGGTCTGAAATTGCTGTAGACCAACTGAAAGCAGAATCTACCCCTTCTTCCTTTAATTCTAGTTAAATCGTAAATGGTAATTTCATTCTTCCATCCTGTTTCCTTCTTGAAATCCACTGCCAAAACACGCACTCCCTCAGAACTCTGCCAACTTCTACATCACTTAAAAGTAAACTCTGCAAGAAAGAATGGAAAAGCACAATTTCAAAACAACTAGCTCATAACCTTCCCTCACTCTTGTTTGTCTGACATCATGCTTCCCTCTCAGATGAAATCTTGTGCCTAATTTAGACTGCAAAATCCTCAGTGGTAACCATGGCTTTGTTCCTGATACATTTTTTTCCATTCAACAGATGATGTTATGTACAAACAATTATCCACATGTTTGAAGCTATACATTTACAAGTTCCACTGCAGTCTGAGAGAACTGCAGGTGTTGAGGAGCAAAATCCAAGCATAAAAAAGTCATATTTACTTTGACCTTTTTAGGGGTTATGTTTTAAAAGCCACATTATCTGGATGATTTCATGAAGCAAATGGTACATAGATGTTCATTCCCACCTGTCTCTGACAATCAAATTTCCAGTGGCTGTATGCTATCCACAGATTTATTTTCAGTGGCTTGTTTTGCAAACAGAAAGATGGATCAAGCAAGGTCCTGAAGAGATTAATCTAAATTCAAATTATAATCTATAAAATAAACATATATTCAATACATAAGTTTTGTACATAAAATATTACATCAAGCTAGCAAGAACTCCACATAGATGGGAGGGAAAGAGAGGAATTATCTTGATAAAATGGAGGAGTGGTTGAGGGAAAAATAGAAAGTTATTACACTTCCTGGAGTAATCAACTGCATAAGACAGAGGCATCCCAGCTTATGATAATTTTTTTAGGGAAGGATTTACAAGTTATTGTGGAACACAGGCTGAACATACACCATCAATATCAAATTGCAATTAAAAAAAAAAAAAACCTTAGCTAGTGGGGGGTGTTAACAGAAATACAGACTACAGGATAAGTGAGGTAAACCTTATATACCACTCATATGCAGGAGAGGTCTAGCTACCATACTTAGTCTTAGTCACACAATTTCAGGAAAGGTACAACTGAATTAAAGAGCCAGCAAAATAATGTGTAACATTAGACATTAAGTAGCGCAATATAAAAAAAATTAATTAAAAATAAAAAGTAAAAAAAAAAAAAACCACACAGCTATCTGGTGTAGGGAAAAGAATGCTAAACAGGAACATGTTAATCAAATATGTAGAAGTCAGCTATAAAGAAGAAAAGAATAAACTACTCTCCATGTTGATGGTAACTGAAAGACACAAAATAGATCTGGGAATAACTTTTGTCAATAAGAAAGAAATACTGAAATTAATAATGTAGAAAAGAAAGGAATCTCCTCTGGAAATATATGAAAATACAAACTTCTGACAGGTGTGCTGTTCATCACAAATTATCACACCTCTCAGCAAAAGATGAAATATAAGCCACTTCAGACAGCATCCAGGCTGTTTGTTTTCTTTAATTTTCTTAGTCTTTTCAGTGTAGGCTGGGATATCTTGACAAATTAACTTTATATTGGCAGCCTTGGAGTCTAATATTTCTTTCTGAAAACACTTGTTTGTTTTTTTTTATTTTAAAGTAGAGGTGCCATTTTGTCATGTCAACAGCCTAGTCAGCATATTCATACTGAAAGAAAAGTAAGTTACTGGTCATTTCTGATTATGCCACCATCTATCCAACAAACTTCTGTAGCTATCTTTCCATCCCTTTAGTAGCATGAATTTTGACCAGGCTCTCTGCACAGGGTCAGCCCCTGCTCAGATGAATGTTCTCCAACAAGGGAAGTCACTTGATTTCATTTTATTATTAAGGTGTTCTCTCCCGAAGGTGAAGGGTTAATGACACACACCAAATTATACAGAAATTTCTTTAAGGAAGAGATCCATCTTAGAGCTACAGCTACAGAAAAGAACGACAATGATTGATCTTCTCAGCACTCAGCAGCGTCTGCAAAGCTACAAACATATATTGTTTTTACTCCTCTAGGAGTTATTTATTGAGCAAAGGGAGGGTGGATAGCACTTCCTTTGAAGTCAAACATCTTGCTTGGATAAGGAGATATGTTGCATGAAACAAGAGTAATAAAAGGACAAAATGCTTTATTAAATCTTCTTTATCACAATATTGTGCTCCAATCGCATGATCTAATTAAAGATGTATATGAACCTCTTTTCATCTGAGGATTAGTTCAGAGGCCTTCATTTATTCTGAAACATACTGCTGAAAAGTTTCCAAGATTTCCAATGATGTATTCTTTCCATTTTCTCTAATAGGTGTTGATGCTGTAACTACTTCTTCAAGTTTTGTCGTGGAGGGGGAAAAAAAAGCACTTTTTGAAAGGAAGACACAAATTATTTATTATAAAAACACCAAGAAATATTCTTTCATACAGGACAACTTCATAAATTGGTTAGACATAACAGTGGTTAACTGTCAGATTGGATCCCATTGCTTACAGCTTGCTGACTTCAGCTTTTTTGTTCATATGCTATAGGTGTAATAGCAGATGTTTTACAAATTCATTGCATTAAATGTCTTTAGGAAAATCGGATTCTTATGCACTTCTAGTAAGATAAGCATGATTCCCAAATAAGTTGTGTGGAGGGTCTTGCTAATTTTACTCAGAAAGATTCTAGGGGAATATATTTTTTGAGTTACTGAACCACTCCAGTAACTTTCTCCCAATACTTGCAGTTGTCTTAGTCCTCAATTTACATTGAATATTTGCATTGAAATGATCTTGTTTTACTTACAAAAATCTAATTCAACAAAGTTAGTTTCCATTTCCTGGTAAATGTGGTTCTGCCATATTTATTTTAAAATAAATAAATAAATCTGCTATCTCATGTTCAGCAGAAGCTAATTATATAAACACTATGGATTTGGTTTTTTATGTATACTGTATTTGAGACAGTAAGAACTGGGTGACAAATCCAGCCATTACTACCCACACATCAGTAACTTTTATGCAATGGAACTGTAAAGCTTGCACGAGAATCCTGAGTATGTTTTCTGTAGCAACAGATTTGAAAAGCTTTTGTAAAAATGCTTTGTATTGCTCAGAATTTCATGGAACTAGACCTATAGGAGATGGTTCCCCATCGGGAAACAAGCATTTAATCGAAGGGATATTTTTCTCTTTTCTTCATATCTTTTACTCCCAAATTATTCTCTCCCACATTGCACACCTAATTCCTTCCTGTTAATCTGTAATTGTATTTGTTTTGGTTGCTGCATTCAACAGTTGTCCCTATTTATGTGTATGGATATTTTTCACTGAGAACATAACTTGATTGTAGTTTCTGTTTACTTATGCTCACAACTATACTCCCAATTCTCCTGGTAGCCCTTAGCAACCGTCATCAATCCTGTCCTAAGTCTTTTACTTTTTCTTTGCAATCATGTATGAAGTGACTGTACACAGAAAAAAGTTGCTATACACAAGTACTTCTGTTGAAATTGATATTAAACTTCCAGGACCTCTGTTTCTTCTGCTAAGCCCTCTCAGTGGATTCCTTATGACTGTACATTGCACTCTTTTTTACAGTCAAACAGAGCTCAAATTTGACAAACTTAGGCCTTCATCCAAGACCATCTGTTTTATCAGGCCTTCTATCAACCCTTATTAAACCATTATTTGAAAACAGAAAATGAGGATGCATTATTAATTTCTGTAGTCTGAAGGAAAACAAAACCATTTTCTGCTTCAAGTGGCATAATGTAACCATGTGCTAAGGCAACTGGAACTATTACAAACAGCTTTTAAATAATGAAAATTAAAGCTTACCTACAGAATGTGTAAAACAAAATAACTTTGAAGAAAAACAGATGAAATGGATTGTTGAAGTCACAGTATGGAATACATTTTTTGGGGTGGGGAGTTGCATATTTATATTTCAAAATGAGGTTTTGTATTTGTAATAAAAATCTAAGCTACATAGTAAACTTTGGGGGAAATGAACTGCGGATAATATCTAAATTAGCCTAAGAAAGAAGGTCTTTCTACGAAGGAATAAAAAAAAGTATGAGCATAGTAGGATTTCTATTATACCTAATTTCACATAGCTCTTCTGATAACTGCAAAAAAAAAAAAAAAAAGAAAAGAAAAAAATCCCAGTAATATTTGGATTAATATTGAAATTAATTGGCAGATTTAAACAATTATAGAGGAAGAAGTTACAACAGTTGCAATTCCCCACTGTTTGCTCCCAAAAGGTGAAATTCCAGTAAAGCACAGTAAACACTTCAAGATTACTGTTGCAAAAAGCAAGTTCACTTCCATCTCTGACAAATGACTGGAAGCTTCAGTATTCTTCTTTCACACACAGAATCATATTTTGTGTCCACATTTAAGTTAAATTTTTATTTTTCATTTATTTTTCTGTGACCATTACCCTATCTTGATTTAACCATAGATTCTTGTTCTTAATGACTCTCTCTATGGATCCTGAAGCATATACCAAGGTCCCTTTCCAGACTTCTACAGAAAGCCCCTCCCAGGTATCACATGTATAAATTTATTCTTGGTCATCAAGATGGACCACACAGTCAAACACTGAAGGACATGGTACAACAATCCTGTCTGTGCCACTTCCTACAGAGCTGCCATGCCTTCACCCACCTGGCCTGATGAACTGTCTAGATTTCAACAGAATTGCCCATTTATTTCTGCAAGCAGAATTACTTATTTAGAATATATAAATATTTCCATATTTAACCCTATAAGTCTCACATCATGAAATGCTAAATAATTACTAACATGAATAAAGATTTCCTGTTGTCAGTCAGAATGGCAGGTTCAAAGAACTTCAGTACATTTCACCTTTAATATGAGAATATCAGTTCCAGGAAAAATTATCCCATCTCTTGACAGGAGAAATGCTCATCATATATTTATTATAACCAGTATCAAAATCACATTGCATTTTACAAAGTATGAAGAAAAGCAGTTAATGTCCCCAAACTGTGCCAGCTGTAGAGAAGTGGAGTGTCTTTTACTGGGGAAGAAGAAAAGGAAATGATGATAGCATAATGAAAGGCAAAAGTGGTACCAGATTGAGCAAGAGATTAGCAAATCCTGAGCTAAGATTAATGCTGGAAAACAGACCAAGAAATTTATGTGAGAACATTAAAGATGTCAGCAGTATCTTCAACAAACCAGGCCAATTCACATAGTGATTAAAGCTCAGAAAAAGAGAATAGTCAGCCCTTTTAGTTATTAGTGTGCTGACATACCAACAACCAGTATGGTGGTGTGATCTTCATCATTGGGTGCCTAAGAGGTGAAGGAGAGGGAAGATTATTCAAGAGCAGAAGTGACTTTAATCTGGAGGAGGGTAGATTTGTATTAGACATTATGATAAAATTCTTCACTATGAGGGTCATGAAATACTGAAATAGGCTGCCCAGGGAAGTTGTGCATGATCCATACCTGGAAGTGTTCCAGGAGATATTGGTTGAGACTTTGAGCAACTTGTTCTCATAAGAGCTGCCCCTGACCATGCTCGGGGGGGGTTGGAACTCAGTTATCTTTAAGGTCCCTTCCAACCCAAACCATTCTATAATCCTATGAAGTAAGCATATGCATTTGTGTATGTCCTTGTACACTCAGCCCTCAACACATTCCTGGATGACCATCTATGTATGGCAAAAATGGGAAATCTGTATAGATGCAAATACATCATATTTCTAAAAACTGAAAAAGGAAAAGCTTTTTCATCAGGCCACCTACAAAAGATGATGCAGGTTCTTCAAGACCTGAAAGTATTTTGAAGGAAATTCTTAGACTAATGTCTAAATAGCGTTTGTTTCTCTTTCACTGAAGGGATGGTAGGACAGCCTACCCAGGTATAGGCTAATCCTGTCATATACCATAGATCTGTATGACATTTCTTCCTCCCTGGATGCTGTTGTTTTTCTATCAGGAAGAGGCTGGTCATTCTAGTTCTACCAAGTTTTCAAATTGCCCTCCATCTTGCTTGCATTCTACCTTCCCAATGAACCAGTAACCAGGACAGTAGAAAACAGGACAGCTCCCCAGCTTTCAGCAAAACAAAAGAAAACCAGCTTTGAATTTCCAGAGGAACCCCTCCAAAAGTTTTGGTGCATGTCACCTTCTGGTTGTCAGTGGCTGCTGGAGCAGGTTCACCAGGACTAAGAAACAGAGGTGAAAAGCTATGACAATTTGTATTCTTTTGTTTCAGGCAAACAGAATCCTACTTCTGCAGAACACAAGTCCAGACCATCCTTTACAGAAAAATATAAAAATAAAAACTCCTGTTACAAATTATGTCTCTTCCCACCTTAAAACCAGTTTTCATATTAACAAGTGAGGTTTTTGATTAACAGAAATTTTCCTTTTCAAATTGTTGTTTCCTGCATCATTTATTGTGTTCTTTGATCTCGAGCTTTAACTTTAAATCTATGTCATCTTCCTTGTGCTGTTTAGATGAATGTAGCCTAATAACTTTGCAGTTTTATCTTTAGTAACATAGATAAGTATCGTGCATTCAGTTTTGTGTTCAGTTGTGAATAACCACAAGATACTATTTTTAAAACTTCATATAATCCCTGCAAATAGCTGAAAGAACTTAAGGTATAATACTCATTGCTATCACTCTGGTTGTCAAAAAGGTCTGTAAATAGTGTGAGACATCTTTAATGTTTTACTGTTTCAAAAACAGATATCAAAGGAAATAGTATAACTTCATAATGTTTCAGCGATAAAATAATTCTGTATTTCCTGTACATTCAAATCTCAGATTTTATTAGGCAGACTTCTAGTGACAAATTAGGCCCCTCCAGAATTTATATATACTACTTCTAAACATATTTTGACTCATAAAATTCTTCACAGACAGTAAGAAAAATCTGACCAGAAGAACTAATATAGAGCAAGGTAATTTTAAAATAGTGAAGTAATAAAGTGGACTTGAATGCTTCATTTTACACACACCAATTTAGGGAGGCTATGAGGAAACTACTAACTGAAGATGATACACCAGTAGACTTATTACTACAGAATTCTAAAGAGATAGGATTTCATACAGAGCAGAAGTGTTGGTAGCTTTACTACCTAAGGTTTTCTGACATTAATGTACTTCATGAATGCCAAAGAATTAAAAAGGAAAGATGAACCAAAGGTAAGGTGCTCAATTATAGGTTGGAAGATTTTACTGAATGTGTTTTCCACACTTGCAATGACTTGCACTAAAAATTTATATTAAATTAGTCCTTCCATATATTTTTAAAAGAATTCATAGCACAGAGAAAAAAAGTTTATTAATTTACCAATTAGAGTATTTTCTTTGAACTTTTTCAGAATAGCTTCTGTGAATGAACAGATTCAATTAGTTCAAATTAAATTTGATTAATGTCATATTTCTCTAGCATCATTAACCATTTGTCCTGTTGTGGTTGATCAAAAATATAGAATGAATAGTTAGAGATCTCTCCTTTCCTTTAATAGGGTCAAATCTGCCAATTCCTTAACAGATTACAGCAGTTACAGCACAGTTTGGGGACAATATCTACTGTGTAAAATTTGGATATGCTTAAAGAATGTGAGAGATGCTTACACTAACTAGATCTAGGTGTTCTCTCTGAGTGAAGACTCAGTGGTCTCTTCTATCATACCTGATCATTCACAGAACAATAGCCAGTAAGCTGAGCTGAGAAGTATTCGCTGCTTCCTTTCATGGTGAAGGAAATGTTCTGGTGTAATAAATTACCTTTCTACCAGCAGTACGGAAGGGTAAAATATAAGCATATATACAACACTGCAAACACTTTGTGAGTAACTTTTCTTGTGTTGTAGGGAATGAAGAGCTGGTGTGATGGAAATTAACAACTTTGTTTGACTTAGTCCCAATATTTGTTTGACAGCCTGGATGATAAAGTTGTTCTCTGGTACTCCCTCAGTTGCTACACTACAGGTTCCAGGTGAGAGTAATCTGGTTAGACCAGCAGCTAGGTAATTGGCAGAAGCACAGGAGGGTGAAATACACAGGAAAAAATACCTCTCAAATTGGCTTAGCCTAATCAATGTATAGCCTAATCAATGTATCCAGGTTCAGCTAGTAAGTCTTACTGATGATCATTCAGAAATTAATGAGAGAAAGTGGCACACAGACAGGGAGTAGAGCTGCTAGACATCACTGAGTCCAGGGGAAGGCCACCAAGACTATTTCTTAAAATGAAACATGGGATGTTCTGGATATTGTGGAATAAGATGATATGAATGCATATAAGCACACGTTGAAAGGAGCTGCGCAAACTCTTCTCTAAAGAGGTCTCAGGACCCAACTGGATGAAGCCCTGAACATCCTGTTCTGACCTTACAGTTCTCTCGGTTTTGAGACAGGGTATGGGTGAGAGACCTCCAGAAGTTTCTTCAGCCTAAGTTAGTCAGTGGTTGCAAATTATTGCAGATAGGAACAGTCAGTGGCATCTTAAGTTACAGTGAATGTGAAGAAAATTCAAGTTATTGCACACAATTTTGAAGTCGAGTATGAACCATTCATTTCCATGGAAAGCTGAAAGACAGTTCAGCTGCTTCACAGATTCTCTGTCCCATGCCAGCAGCTCGCTTTTATGTTCAAAAAGATACTAAAAAGCTCTGAAAAATCCAGCTTTTCAAGTATCTGTCTGTTTCTCTGTCAAGTACTACAACCCATAACTCTACAGCTTTATGGTTGACACTGTGTCATACTATTTCCACCTAAAATACTGCATCAGGACTATTGGTCTATTTTTCATATCAACGGGGGGGTGGGGGGCAGGGGGGAGGATGAGTAAATAGAAATACTTTTTCAGCTAATCAAATGTGGATTTTAAATTTTATTCAACCTCCACTGAGATTAAGGAATGCTTCTTAAGCATCTTTTGAGGAAAGTCAGTTAAAAAAAAATCAATGGAAATGTAGCATAATAAGCATGTATATAGGCTCGTTATTGACCACCTGGACACATGAGTGCACACAGACACATAGTCTTTACAACTTGATTATTGCCTTATTCCTTATTTAAGCTATGTTTATTGTGATAAAAGGTGATATCCTCATGTCAAATATGGATTAGGCCCCTAGTTTTGGCTTGCATAACACACAAAAGGAGAGTTTTTCACAAGTCCATAGTAGGTCAGAAATCAAGCCTGCCCTGGGAGCCAATGGGGCTCGGCATCTGGAACATTTAAGATCTTCTGGGAGTTTCACTCTGTCCATGGTTAGACACAAGAAAAGCAACAGGACTCCCAGCTAAAATGGCCCTCTGGCCTTTTAATTTGTTTCACACTAAATCCATATCTAGGGATATTTACACATGTGCACTAATGTAGAAATGAATTTGCCTAGACTCATTTGCTTCACTCAAATAGAAATACCACTGTGGTTATTTGACAGGTTTCAGGAAAGCCACATGTATCTGGTGTCCACATACCAATTAATGTATTTGCCTTTCCTCCCAGTGTTACTGAGTGTTCTTTGGGCTTAACCTTAGACAGTGACTTAGTTAAACGCTATATTGAATTTCACCATTTCCATTTGAACTACCTCTCTGGTAGTTCACTGAAGGGTTTATAGTTATCATGAGTGACCAAAGTACTTGGATATGTGTACTTAGGTCAGTAGATAGGCCTATACATGTGGGATGGGGGTGAAATCTTTTAAAATAAAACAGCTGCAGAAGAAATGGTCAAGCCATTGAAGGCAATATGATAGCTGCTATTAAATCCCACTTTGAGAAGCTTCCTTTAGCTTTGATGATTTTTTTTCATCTCAAAAGTTGCTATCAATTTTTCTCTGACCTCAGCTCAACCTTATGAAATCAACTTAACTTCTTGTCTGCCCATGTTTTTCTTGTCTTGGGACAAAAAGAATAAAATAAAAATAGTGAACTGCATTGAAACCAAAAGTGATTGAAAGTCAGGGTGGTTTTGGCTGAAAAATTTTAACTAATTTTGTTTTACTTTTGCAGAGCTAATACACTGAGGTAGCTCACATCAGAATCTCTTTTTTCTGAAGTTCAGGGAGGTGTGAATAAGTACATTGAGATTTTATCTTGAATTGTAACCAAATGTCCTCCTATGAGGGATCAAGGATTATCATAGAGGTGTTCTTAGATTTTTTAGGGGGTGTTGTTGTTATTGGAATAAAAATAATTTCAGTAGTGCCATTCAATATAAAGTCTGAATGATTCATAATCTTTATTTATGTTAATAGCATCCCCATAAGCATCCTTGTTGTTACGAACTTATATATTCCTATTGAGATGGGAAATGAAGGCATAGATGGACTAATGCCACAGTGTAACACAAGCTATGCAATGCCTGGAGTTGCAATGTTTGCCTGAAAGTGGAACCTGGCAGCACGAGTCAAGCAATGAGCATCTTTTTCTCACCACATATGAGGCACCTTGCAATCAAGTCAGCAGAATCACCATGCCGAGTAGCAAATTCCTTTTGGCCCTCATGCTGAACACATCTTAAAATATTGCCTCTACTCAAGATTTAAGTGTTTGGCCTGTATAGAACTCCCATATTTCATTTCAACCTGGGAAATCTGTGCAGCGTATGTGCACTCCACCCCACGCTTCAGGAAGCAGCACGTCCTGCTGCACATGCAGCATTTCATTGCTCTGCGTATTCACAGTAAATCTGACTTACAGAGCCTTTGCTGTGCATGTTTGCAGTGACTGGGCAGCACATGGGCAGTAGATCCATTAGACAATCCCCAGAAGCATAAGGCTGACTGTGCAAGCATGTGGTGACTTTGTCACATATGCACAATAAATATGATGCTCTCTTAAAGTGTTAGCCTGACTATGAGGGCTCATGCAGTCTTGTGGTTACCACCACCCTGTACACAACCTGCTTGTAGAGCAGCCTGGGCAGAGCATCTGACCTGCCACAGCTCCCAAACAGCTTGAAATCCTAGTGAACATACAAATTTTTCAACAGCTGCCCAAACAGTTCTGGGCTGAAAAAGAGAATATGTTCAGGAAATGCAGTTAAAGTTTATCAAAGTGCCCCTGAAGCTCACAGTCTTCTCTTAAATGTTGGCACCTGCACCTCTCTTCACCCTGAGATGAGTGACCCCCTGTCTCCATCTGCATGGTCCAACCTCCACCTCAGGTTTTGGAGGAGCACATTTCTTTCCTAGTGCTGGTAATGTTTCCAAACTATATGTGATTTCACTAAGTCAGTGGAGGAACTGATAACCATTACGTTCAAAATAATAGCTATGATGCTTGTCCAGAGCTCCAAATACTTACAAACCAAGAATAATTTCCAGAGTGACAAACACATGGAACACTTGATTTGAGGATTTAGGCACCTGTGTTTTGGCTTGTCCAAAATCACACATCTTGCCTAAAATGACAGACAACCTCTGGAGCAGAATTGGAGTGTCCCAAACTACTAATTTTTCTGTCCCGTCAGAAATGAATGGAGTGGGTGACACATGATTTTTCACTCAAGCTTATCAGCAGAGGCAGAGCAACAGAGATGTTCCCAGGAATGTTCTGGTTTTCATACTTCTCTCTCTTCTTCACAGAGGCACTCAGTCCTCAGCACCACCTGCAGTATTCAGCAATGGGATACAGTCAGTGACTCTGTGTCTTTCTCCTCATGTGTCCTGTGTGCATTAAACTGTTTCAGTGGCTAGGAGATTTTTTTAAAAATTTATTTTTGTTTCTAAAATGTACATGTATTAGGGGATTATATCTGAAGGAGAAAAAAGGAAGCAAACTTCCCATGTCAGAGTTGGTGGGGCTGCCTTTCTGATGGTTTTTAGTAACTGTGGTATGTTACCCCACATTCCTTAACAGACCCCAAGAAAGCTCTGTCTCTTCCACAGACTAACTTTCTCATGGTGGCAGAAATTATCCTCATGGATGAAGGAGTGGACTTGCAAGCCAGACTACCTATTCTGGAGTTTATGCAATGTCCAGAGGCCCTTGAACATCCTGATAAGGCCTTGCACTGCTAGCCTGAAACTTCTCACTCATTCACATCTCCTTTATCAACTATGTGGCATCATCTCAGTTCGTATGGAAGACTGCAAAGGGGTCTGTAAGGGAAGGGGGGCCACCTTGCACCAACATGAGACAGGCACAAGAACTGTTAGATGCTCTTGTACACTCTTACAGCTAAACGAAATTGTTAAGGAAAAGAAAGGATCATTAATATCCCATCTTCATATTTTAGTTCAGTTTTCTTTAGTTATTTTTATTTCAGTTCTTGAAAAAAATACTCCAGAAATATGTAGTTCCTGGTTCTATCACAACACTATAAATTTTGTGTTACCTAAGTGCCCTTGACAAACTTCCTTGTGCAACTGCATATTGCACCTCTCTACAAGATGTACAGCAGAGACCAGAAGTGAGCCAACCTGGGACCATATTCTTTTCTCCAATACACTCTGGCTCCCTCTGACTGTGGAGGAAATTAAGAATATGACATGAGGAAAAAAGAAAATGTATAAGAGCAAGCCTTCTGGTTAACTATATTCATTTATGAGGTGCTGGCAAGATTCCAGGGAGTGTGATTCCAATTTTTATGGCAATTTTTTTCACTGAAGGTCTTCAGTAGGAAAACATCTTACATGAGCACTTTTTAAAATGGCTCTGGGACCACTCTGAGCCAGCAGCAGCCGCTATTATGCTGGTTCATCCAAGGACCAGGCAGTTGTACCACTGGTATTGCAAAGGGGAATCACAGAAGGAGTATTAGTGGTGATTTTGTTATTTCATCACTGGTATTCATTTCAGGGAATTAAAAAGTTCCAGAATCCACACTATGTGTGTGTGGTTCTAAAGTTGGGAATGGTCTCTGGTGTCCACAGAGGATCGTAGGTGACCTTACTAGAACAGCCATAGGACTGACCTAACTTACAGCAAGGACTACTCAGACTTTGAAAAGGAAATTCCCCAAAGTATCAAGCACTCAACTGGAATATATGTAATCATGTGGAGTACATAGGATAAGGTTTGTGGTATGTAAGGCAGAAGCAGGCTTGCCCTGTACACTCGTACTAAGCACCTCCTGTGGCAGGAGTTCTTCGAGTCTTAACTTCCAGCTGTTCAGTCCCTTCAGTTCATTTCCCCTCATTCTTCCAGTGTTTACGTTATGCCCTCCTTCTCTCATGTTCTAGATCCTTTTTTTTTTTCTTTTCAGTATTTTTACCTCTACTTTCTTTATGCTGCTCTTCTTTGTTTGTGCTTATGTCTTTAGATTTTTTATTTCCCCTTCGATTTATGACTCAGCTTCTTTCTCCAACTCTCATTTGAAGTCTGTAATCTCTCTTACACTCAATAAATTTATTTTTCTCTGCTTTTCTTTTCCTTTTTTTAGGTTTTTCTTTCATTATAACTTTGGTTTTCACCCAAGTCCTTAATTTCTCACTCTTATGTCTTCAGCTCTCATTCCTTCAAATTGTAAACCATCATAATCTGCCCAGTTCCAAATGTAATCTTCTCTACTGTCATGGTAACTGCCCATCTGATGCTGCCTCTCTCACAACCTGCTCTGCTTCTCCATCCCCTCAGTTCTTAAAGTAAAGGAAATGGCACACACCATGATAAATCTTCATACAAAACTGCAAAGTTTTTATCAAATCTTCTGCAGTTTCCTTCTTAAACCACTCCATCATGAAAAATTTATCTGTTGCATACATCTTCTCACCAGCTGGTGGGCAAGAACTCTTGTTGCTCTGGAAGGCTAAGAAGAGGGCAAGTTCTTGGAATTCATCAAAAGTTCTATCCATTCTCTATCTACAGCAGATAGCTTTTGATAGTGGCAGGTATCCTGCATTAGAAATTTCTTCATCCTGGAATGATCATTCTGTTGCAGTATCAACTCTAGTTATGGAGCAAGGAAATAATGATATTGTCCTGGCCTGATTACATAAATTTGGGAAAACACAGTTTTGGAGGACAAATCTGCTTGCAAATAAAAAATATATTCCAAGTGTACAGCTTTGCAACTGCATGTGTTTCTGTTGAGGATAAGAAAACCACCTGTTCGTCACCTAGTGCTTTGGAGCCCATCCCTCAATTAAGTGATGTTTTTTGTTGTGTTGTTTGTTCTGCTTCAGTCTATCTACTAATGATAATGTGCTATGAATCCATGGAAATGTTGCAAGAGCAGAAGCAGAGGACCCCATCCCAACAAAAAAGCCACAGTTCTTTGCACAAATGATTATCAGATGACCTTTTTTCTGTGAGAGAACACTCCAGCAGAGTGCAATCTCTGTACTTCTTTCAGATCAAAGCCTGATCAAGAATTAAAATCCACAGTTCTTTTAACAAAGAGTTTTTTGCACTCAGACTGTTGGGAACAAACACAAAGAGAAGCTTTTCCCACCTAGAAAATATACTCACTTATTGAGGAATGTTAATTTGATGCTTATTTATCGTGCCTAAGAATAGGAAGATGAGCAATTAATGATACTTTTCTTCCTCTACTATATAGAAATTTAAGTGTAAACTGTATATGAGGTTAAACTGTAATTGGATTAGGATTTCATAGTAACCATCAGTAAGATCTAAGGTATGTTTTGTATCCACAGGTGCACATCATAATTTCATAGAATCACAGAATGCTTTGTGTTGGAAGATCATTTAGTTCCAACCCCCTGGATGGGCAGGGAAGCCTTCCACTAGACCAGGTTATTCAAAGCCCCATCCAACCTGGCCTGGGACACTTCCAGGGACAGGGCATCCACAACTTCCCAGGACAACCTGTTCCAGTTTCTCATTACCCTCACAAGAAGAAATATTAGGAAATATTAGGAAGAGCTTCTTCCTAATATATAACCTAAATCTAACCTCTTGTAGTTTAAAGCCATTACCTCTTGTCCTATTGCTACATGCCTTTAGAAAAAGTCTCTCCCCAGCTTTTCTGTAGGCCCTCTCCAAGAGCTCCATGTCCTTCTTTTGGTGTAGGCTCCAGAACTGTATGTCTGTATACCAGGTGAGGTGCAGAAGTTGCTTCAAGTATGAGGATTAAGTAAACGCTGGACTATCAAGGAGGTATTTACCTATTTGCAGACCAAAATTTGGTCTTAAGTTACAAATAACAGTTCTCGACTTTTTCTATTTTCTCTTTCTTGTCCATGCAAAAGCAGACATATTGTGCATAGGCAATAACAAGAGAAGTAAATTTGGGGAAGAATGGGAAGAGGCCAGTATTAGCTTGGGATCTATACCTAAGTGTCTCCATGTTTTCCAGCAGAATTGCTCAGGGCAGGTGCCTCAGCAGAGAGGGAGACTGAACTCATAGGCACAGGTTTTGTTTCCTGCTGAAGAACCCATTACACATGTCCTTATAGTGTATCAACCAGACAGACTTGAGATAAGTCAGTGAGGGCTTGAACTTGCGACACAGAAATGAAAGGATCCATTCTCTATTCATGTCCTCATAAACTATTAACTCCCAGTTGAATTGCTCCTTTAGATTCCCACGGTAGGGTCTTGAGCTTCCTTTTGGGTTTTTTTTTCCTCACTTTATCCCATTGTTTTCAGGATACCATCTTAGATACATAACATTTTAACCTTAAAGGTCCCTTCCACTGGAAATTCAAATAGAATGGACTGCATGAAAATAGCTTACAGTGTGCATGTGTGGCATGCTACAAGGGAGTGCAGCTTCTGTCTGAGTCCAAGCTATTAATAATGATTTGTATGGAGACTAAGTAACAGAGGAAATATTTAGCAAAAGATTTCTTAGTTCTTATAAGATTGATTCTTTGGTAGGCAACTTTTTTAGTTTACGAAGTAATTTAAATTGTACTGTGTTGTAAATTACAAAGTACAGTACGTAGCACTCAGACTGAGGGCAGTTTGTTATTATGACTGCCTCAGATCTGATAAACTATTGTATCTGCCTTTATAAACACTTTATTAAATATCACACTATTGCAAACCAAAGAATGTTGTATAAAAGTAACTTGAGCAATTCAGCACCCACTTTTTGTCATAAAAAAAGAAGTATTCACTTGATTAGTTTCTATGAAGCACAATAACTGTAAAATAAACAAGATAATCCTTGTGTAAACCACATAGGGTATGTGAAGCACAGAAGTGGACAGAGGCACAAAGAACGTTCTTGGCTCTATAACCTGAAAGCAAATTTCCACTTCTTTTAATCTAGTTTAATAGAAGTTTTAATTGCAGAATTTTTAAGTCACTGGCAAGAGAAAAACCTCTCTAATTTTGTTTTTTATTATTATTGTATGTATCACCCTAGAGAGCATCTGCTGGCCAGCAATGAATCTTTGTATTTGGATGCCCCTTCAGACCTGTCTCTACACTTCAAGAGTGGAATTCTGCCTGGCAGTTCTTGTGCTGTTTTTCACATAACAAGGTCTGTACTCAGAGCAAGTGTTTAACCTGCAGTCTGCTGGCAACACTGCTCACTCCATACAAGAAGTGCAACCAGTGTAACAGCTACAATTGTAAGAAATATAGATTTGTCTCATCACCAGCTCTTTCTCTTCTTCAAGCATTTCCTTCCAGTCATATGTAATGATGGATTTTACTTTCTTTTTCTCATTTTTCACCCCAAATTTTGATGGCAAAAAAAGTGTACATTTCTACAGTGACCAACAGCCGAAGCACTCTATGTGAACAGTAATCAGTGAAACTTCCTGTGGCCAGCTGGAATGAAGACACCTGCCCCCACAAAGACCATGATCCATGAGAATCCCAAGGAAGCAGAATCAGATATTTTTCAAGAGCTGCATAGATCTCAAATATTACTAATCCTGCCACACCCCAATGTTTCTTTAGAGCTTGAATGCTGGTTAATGTGGTTAAGATGTAAATACTGAAAGGAAATTACTAAATCCTTTTTTTTTTCTAATTCCTATATAAATGTGCATATGCATGTGCATATGTGTGTTTAGCCACTTATATAGGTTATAAACAATGCTAGAATTTTAAGTCCTGGTTTTGTCTTATTTATGAGCTCACTTCATCCATCCCACAAATAGCAGATTTCCTTTTGACAGCAGCTATGGGAATCTAGAGTGACAATCAATATTAAAATGGTCTGGAGGACCTCCTGACCACTGTAACATAACCTGTGTCCAAACTCTTTTACCTATGATCCAAAGGAAGAATGAATTCTTTATAATACAGAAAAGTATTTGAATGTGTTATATTC
This sequence comes from Heliangelus exortis, assembly GCF_036169615.1. Taxonomy (NCBI): domain Eukaryota; kingdom Metazoa; phylum Chordata; class Aves; order Apodiformes; family Trochilidae; genus Heliangelus; species Heliangelus exortis. The sequence goes on along the minus strand of NC_092425.1, from coordinate 17,583,106 downwards.
TTTTCTAAAAGATAGAGAGGAATCAAGGTAATTTTTTTATTTAGTTTACACTACTGCTGTGCTTTTTCTAAATTTCCATTTACACAACATTTCTGAACCCCCCAAATTGACCCAGTGGCAGATTTATAAGGAGCCAGAATAAGAAAATTACTTTAATTTCCACTATTTACTTCTGGGTAGCACAGCGCACACACCTATGTCACATAATGTTTTCTTAGTCACGCACCACCTCCATATAGTTTAGAGCAATGTTCTCCCACTGATTATCTTCAATATTTCTTTATTTCTGTGTCAACAAGATCAGTACTTTTGATCTTGCAACGTTTTTTTTTTCTATTTAGAGTCAGCCTGAAAGGCGAAAGTAACAAAATATCTGACGGACGTACCACAGTGTTCAGCACAACTCCACCTCTGATATTGACAGCACTTATGTCATTAGCATGGCAATCACTGAATGTGTTATGCAGCAGTCAATACACATAATCACTCAGTCTTGCACAGCCACATACAGCTTACCTTCAGTACAAAAGAAGATAAGGCAAGTATTGAAGATTTTCCCAATGATTTTTGAGGTGTGCGTGAAAGGGAGGAGGTTTTGCTCTCCTGACTTTGCAGAGGAATTTCCAGCCAACCACGGCTCTAATCAGGATTAGATGATAGTATCTGGAAGGCAGGCAGCTGAGGCTCCGTTCACCACTCTCCCTGGCTGCAGTACTGTGTTGGTGAACTGATAACAGATAAACAGTAAAAAGCCTATCACAGTCATAAATTTATTTCTTTGGGGGCTGTCTTGAAGAGAAGAGGGTGAACCTGTGCCCAGTATGCAAGGCCTGAAGGCCAGAGAGCAGCACACAGTAGGAATCCCCTTGCCTACAGAGGTATTAGAAAAGTGTTCCCAGTTGAAAACCTTTATCCAGTTCCAGTTGTTGGTTGACTAATAACAACAACAGTAAGAGCAGCATTGTTCCATTTGCTACTGTATCAAACTATGCAATGATTGTTTAGACTTATATTTTGTTTCCTGAGTAGCTGAATTTACTGTGAGAGTAGAGAAGAATTTACATCCAGAAAATCTGCATTCCTTGAAGCAGATGTTTTTAATTTTAATAACATCAGCCTATAGAAATGAGTATCTGAAACATTATGTTTTCTGTGTGCATGTTGCTGTTTAGGAGTAATGCTCCATCTTGGTGAGTCTGCAGAAAAATTCAGGAGCCACTAGGAGAAATAAGATTCTAGTAACTGTGATAACAAAAATAATGTTACAATTTTTTTTTTCTTGGAAAGCCACTTAAAAATGCCCACTTGTGCAGAAGAATGTCATTTTCTGTACTGTAGACACACCATATTATAGACCTATAGACCCACGCTTGGAAAATTGCACATGTAAAATTGTTCATGGTGTGTGCCTTCACTTTTCCACACATGCAGCCCAGATGTCTGCATGCACATATCATACAAAATGGGCATGTACTGTTTTTACAAGATAGGATATATCTTTATGTATAGTACACAAACAAAACCAGGGGAAGCCCTTCATGGGCCCTAGGGTACGCAGGGAACAGCCCCTGGCCTCCAGGTGAGACAAGATGTATATCCAGCACTCACTTTTTCCACTACTCTGCTTGTAGACAGGGCAGAACTCCTTGCAATGGCTCTAACACAGTGCTTGCAGTGCCTTATTACAATAGCATAAAACTCAGCACAGGATACTTTGCTCAGTCAGAAGCTGGGTAAAGTTAGCCTGCACTGTGCTTTGTCTTCCTGTGCAAGACTGGCAATGGTATATGAGCTAGCTCAAGTATGTACAAATTGTTTCCATTGACAGTAGGCACATGCAAAAAATTAATTCCTGAAAATAGGTACCACTCTGATGGGTAATGTTAAGTGTCAGCTTATGTAGTGCAATTTATACTGTTGAAATCTGTGTCTGTGAGGTTTTGTGATCTTTCTTTTTCTCATTAATGTATTTTATAGATGCTATGCACTACATGATCAGGATTGACATAATTAAACAGTAGATCATTCTTAATAAAACCAAGGCTCTGAAATTACTTGCCTGTTATATTAAAGGGGAAAAAAAATTAAAAAGAAAAAAGAAAACAAAACAAACAAATAAGCAAACAAAAACATGGGGAAAAGGTCAGTGTGACTTTTATTTAGCAGTGTATGACAATTTTTAACCGATAAAACTTAATTTTTGAAAGAATACATTAAGCTGTATATGCTGCTTCTGATTTCTGCTTTCATAGCTGCTAGACTTAAGTGACCAGTCACTTAAAGAGCCGTGTTGCATGCGTGCATGCGTGCTGAGATAGGAAAAGCACTGTACTGTGAGATATCTAAAGCAATTGTTTCAAGCCCTGCACTTCCAAATCACTCCAGCCCAGCAGCAAACCACCAGACCTACCAGCTATTCCCTGCTCTCTAGGTGACCTAAACACAGATTTGAGTGTTCATGGTAAGCAACATGAAGACTTGTTAATCAGAAAGAACCAAAACAAGCCACAGGGGCAGATAACAGAACATTCCTAGCACCTTAGATATAAATATGCTTGCACTGAATGAAAGAGCTTCAGGATGTATGAATGACATTTATGATGGAATATGACTCTGAAAAAATATTTTTTCCCTGAGACAGATTTTAAAAGGTATCAAGATGCAGTGAGCTTTGTATTTTGGTTTGCAAAAGTATCCAGGGTTTAAATCCTCAAAGATATCCATATGCTGAACCTGCACTTATTTCATGGAGCTTTAGACCCTTTGCCACTTTGAAACCCTCCTTTCCAAGTACTGGTCTTTATTTCAGCATGCAAAAATATCTAAAAACTGGCCCTGTGAAACTGGAGCTGTAATTTAGATCCACTGGAGGACGAATGATCTAAAACGTTAATAGTTTTGGAGTTACTAGAAAGTAACCTAATGTGCTCATTAGAAGATGGATGGTAGAGCATTACTTCTGAGTAAAAAAAAAAAAAAAAAAAAAAAAAGGTAGTGCCAGTGGCACTTGAGGTAATCAAAGCCTGCCCCTACAGTGGTCAGATGTGGATTCTTGTGCCATTGCTTCTCCCATTGGAGTCACCGTGAGTTCCGCCTGTCGTTGAACTGGGGGTACAGAGCCGGGTGTCCCAGATCCAGGGAGGAGGCAGGAGCAGGGGGTATTTTTTTATATATACGCATCTTCAGATGTACCTGCGAAATGGTTGAGTCGTAGAGCCGTTGAATCGTTGTGTTTTGCTGCTAAAGAGAATCCATAAAAAGAGATTTATTGTCATATTTCCCTTTTGTGTTGTACTGTTCCCCTCCCTCATAAAATATTCTCATCGGTTTACAGCAAAGCAAATACAGCAGCTTAGTTCATAAGCGCCAAAGTTTCCCTCTGTTACACCCCGGCTTTCATATATAATTGAGTTAGCTCCTATTTTTGTTGAAACTAGGGAGCGGATTGCTGCCCCGAGCTGCAGTAACGAGGCTTATCGGGACCTGACGTGTGCTGAGGGGTCGCTACGCAGCGACCGAGACGGACCCGCACCAGCCCGCGAGTCTGCAGGAAGACGTCCAAGAGGTTTTAACTTTTATTCTTCCTGCCGAGGATTTAAAGCGGCTTTGTACAACAGTCAAACAAGAACAAGCAGCTGTGGAAAATATAACAAATCATAAGAGCGGTTTAACAGGCGGTAGTGGGGGAGGGGGGAGGAGGGTGGTGAGGGAAGCCGGCAAAGCCAAACTAACTGCCTGCGTGGGGACGGGAGGGACGCCTGCCTGATCCCTGCCCCCGACTTGGGAAGCAAAGGGGGACCTGAGGGAACACTCTTGTGCTGGAAGCTTGTGGCTTCAGAGCAGCGTTGAAAAAACAAACAAACAAACAAAACCAAAAAATTTTTTAAATTTAAAAAATAAAAATTAAAAAAAAGTGCTCACGCAGAGTTTGGGACCCCACGATCACGAGTTTGATTTTGAGTGTTTGACTTTTTTCCCTCAGATCACATGCTAATCGGCTCCTCCGAACAGTCCCGCTCACACACACCCCGACCCCGGCAGAGGTGTCCGCTGAGCTGTGCGGGCAGAAGAGGGGGTGGGAATGTAGGGAGGAATGGGGGGGTGCAAGGGGAGCTCGCCCCAGCGGTCAGGTAGCCACAAGCCAGGCCGCAATTACGAAGCAAACAAGGGTGAAATATTGAATCGGCCTCTCCCGTGACAAGATCTGCACTTTTTGCCGCCAATTTGTTTGTGGAGCTCTATTTAAAGGCGCTTGATTGAGGAAACGTTGAAAATAGCAGTTAGGGTTTCCCTAATGAGACCTCTAGAGGAAAGCAGTGGCATTCAGGGGGCTCCAGGAGGAGGAGGAGGAAGGGAAGTGTTTAACCCTTTCCAGCTCTCCCCCACCCCCCCCAACGCCGGCGGGGCTCCTCCCGGGCGCGGAACCTCCCGCGGGGCGTCGGGGGGACTGCCAGCCCCCGGGAGACGCGGTGGCAGCGGGGACCAGCCGGCCTCCATCCTCGCGGCCTTTAGCAATTCGACCCCCGGCCAGTGGGAGGGGTGGCGGCGGGCCCTGTCGGGGACAGTGTCGGGACAGGATTCAGCATCCTCTGCCCCTCCGGGCGGGGAGGCCGGTGCCTCCCGGAGTGAGCCCCGACAGGACCGTGGTGTCGGTGCTCTGCCTCCTCGCTGCTACTTCAGTCACTGGGTCGGATCGTCGAATGGTCACAGTCTAATGCTTCAACCCAAGGGCGAGAGGGGAAAAAAAAGGTGGGGTCTTGGAAATGGTGAAAAGACCAGGAATGTAGTGAACAAGCAACGAGATGTATCAAATGAATACGTCCTGCGCTGGGGCCTTGTGACACTCTCTTCCATATGTACCTTGCTCCATTTTCTTCCGCTGTGTGAGCCCGCTCCGGTTCTCCATTCTCACAACTTCACATATGCTTACGTGCTCACTTTGAGCCTGTCTGAATCACGTATTAAATACAAATAAGATCTTTGGCAAAATGCATGTTGATAATATTTTGAAAGGTGTTAAAGTCTGTAAGGGAGAGTCCTCTTAAAGAGGATTGCAGTCCTCTTTGGGGTTTCCTCCTCGAAGAGCTGACGTTTGAAAAATATTGAAATCTGTCCTCTCTCGATTATAGAGAACAATTCTAGTTCCGAAAAACGGGGCTTGCTTTCGCAATGAACTGCATGCAGCCTCCGGGCCCTCGGATCTCACGTAGGACATGTCTGCTCTCTCCTCTCCCCAGCCACCGCGCCGTCTTCTGCACACACACCGCCAGCGTTGCTGCTAACGCGAGTATGTGTATATCTATATCTGGACGGAGATTAAAATAATATTTTAGGGAATATCTAATAAAAAGGTATTACAGTCTCTTCCTAGAGGCGGAAGAAAAAAATGAAAAGCAGAAAACCAGAGTGTTGACTTACTAAATTATGTTCTGCACGGTGATGTCAAATATTTATTTCTGTTGTCGCATTTACACCCAACGTTTTGACCAGAACTCCGTTTTTCTGCATGTCTGAGGAGGTACATGACACTCAATTCTCAATTTCCGGGCTACTTCAGTTACTTTCTTGAAAAGCAGAGTAAAGATATTTTTTTTCCCTTCAGTTAAAGTGGAGAAAATAAAAGTTCGACATATCCACATATCGGCTGTATCAGATGGTATGAGCAAATTACAGTATAGTCGTTCATTTCTAGTGAATCCTGCTGCCTTATATTTATGTTATGCCATTTCTGTTTGTAATTATTTTTATTTTAATTTTATGTCATTTTTAACAGAAGCCAGACCGTTTTTCCCTCCGTGTTTTGTACACAATACTCCCTTTCTCGATAAGATGTTCTTTCCTATCTTTTCGTTTTTTTCTTTTAAAAATGTTTATAGTTCCCTACGAGCAATTCTCCAATATTTTTCTCTTGTATTTTAAGGACTTGTCCCTGTCTTGCTTTATTTGTTTGTGTGAAATTTAGTTTGAAAGGAGATCAGAGAGAGCAGGAGTGGTTTGTAATAGGAGAATGACCAAGTGACCTAAAGGCTGATTATATGTCATTAACTGGAGACTTGGTGTATCCAAATTACCAAAAAGACCTCACTCAGCCAGATCAATTACACCGAAATACGCATATAGGAATTGCGGTCCAAGATGAGGCTTCTAGCAAGTGTGCAGCCGACATTTGCAAGAGTCAGTTGCTGAGTGTGAAGTGGAGCCCGTGTGCTCCAGCCGGTCCGGGCAGGCGGGAGCGGGGTGCGGTGCGGCAGGTACACGGCGCAGGGGACACCGGCAGAGTGACACCGACATTTTGGGGCATGCAGTGAGGGCGGAATTGCAGTTAATTGTCCCTGCTCCAGAGGGATCTTTTTTTTTTTTTTTTTTTTTTCCCTTAAGCCAAGAGGAGTTGCCTTCGATCCATGAACATTGCTTAAACCCCAGACTTGTTAAATAGACAATTTCCATTAGGAACGACAAAAGAAGTGTTGATTTTTATTAACCTTAAACCTCAAAAGATTCCAGCCCACCCTATGTTCCCTCAAAAACCTGAGTTTCAGATGCTGCAGGACAAAATGTTTGTTAATGAAGGCAACTAATGTTAGCTAGATGTTTCTTCAGCGTCAGGCTCAAGGGCGACACAAGGTGCTCTTTCTGAGGAATGCAAACCTTTCGTGACAAAAAGTGTGCTTGTCTGTATGCATATATGTATGTGTTTATATATGTGTATGTAAAGGGTACATATGTGACAAACCCAATAAACAGAGACACGCTGTGAGGGCACTGCAGAATTTTATAAGTCTTTATTATTGTTCTTCTGACAACGAAGGGGTCTTGGGCAGAGTTCGTTGTGTTTTTCTTTTCTTTCTGTGATTCCTGCCCAGGGTCTAAATGCAGCCCTGGATCGTCGGTCACAAATATAAGCAATCCTCGAATAATTGCTTACACATGCAGCGGTAAAACGCGCGGGGTCCCGCGTTTAACGCCAATCATTGTGACCTACAAAATGGTCCGTGTCTTGGGTTTTTCTCGCTTTTTTTTTTTTTTTTTTTAATTTTTTATACGCGACGGCTGTGAGATTACCGTGCCTGAAATACGTGGGCGTTCATTACCCATAATCGTAACGTAAACCAGGGTCCCTCCACCTTCAGTGTCAGCAATTAATTGGGGCCTGCTGGGCCCGATTCTGTCCTCTGCCCCGGACGTTGAAACCCAGGTTCCATGAGTGTAACAGAGGGTATAAGTAGGCCCATTAGGCACAAGGCCTTTTCATTAACCCGCACTGACAGGTTGACCTTCAAATGATATTTCTCCGGTGCCTCTTTACAAAAATACTAGTTGGTGGGGTTTCCTGATTGTTTTTTTTTCTTTTGGTTTGGTTTGGTTTTGACATTATTTTCTTTTGAGAACTCCTAAACAATGGCCCAGGGATAGGGTGTATTGCATCACTAGGATGTCGGCTGCTTCAGCATCCCCAAATCCATTAAAGAACGATACCCCTTTCTGATACGTTTGGTGCCGGGTTAATGACATCATGCACTCTATAAATTCAAACGCGCCTTGACTTTTCAAGTCATGCATCGTGTTGAGCGCTGTGGTAGGCAGCCGGTCAGGAGGAGGAAGAAGAGGTACCCTGAAGCTCCTGACCCCCAGAATTTTAGGAACTGCCAGGGAGGAAAACCATCGTGGGGGTTGGCTTCGCCTCAGATACAATGGAAGGGGTGCCTTTGGGGATGCTTTTGTATGTCTGATTGCTTTGCTGTAATGAAAACTATAAAGAAGAAGGGAGGATCCAGCGCTACTGCGAGGAGCGCGGAAAGCGTGGGGCTGGGCTCGGCACCGGGCCCGCCGCTCTCTCCGCTGCCCTGCCCCCGGAGGCTGCCTGACCCTCAAAATAGCACCGACAGTATCGGAGGCTCCTCGACAAGAAGGTGCAGAAAAGGAGCAAACGAATGAGAGGCTAGCTGTTCAGACAACGACCAGGCGCTTTCATGCCCCGGGCCTGCTCATTAAATCGGTCGGTCCGGAGCGCCTGCAGCTCTCCCAGCTAGCCAGCCCGAGAGCCCACAGCAGATGTGGGTTTCCGACCACCCAGCGTCGGCACCTTTTCCCAGATTTCACACGGTTTCGTCTGATTCAGAGAAATTAGCTTAATATGCAATTTAGTTTAATTCACACAAGCTCGCTCTGGGGAGGCAAGGAGGGGAGGGAGCTGGGGGGGGAGGGGATAACCACAGCTCTGTTGTTTTGTTATCCCCAAATCCCACCCTACCCTTGGCCTGAAGGAGACAAGTGACCTGGCGATAAGCGTCCCGTCCGGCGGCGGCTGAGCGCCGGGGCAGGGCAGCGGGCGGCCCCGGTGGCGCGGCCGGGGCTGATCCCGCTGAGAGGGCGCCCAGCTGGCCGCCCCCCGCCGCCACCTTCTCCCTGGGCTCCTGCCTCCCGCGCCCCGGGGAACCCACCGATGGCAAGGGCAGCCCCGTCTTCCCGCTCAGAGAGGCAACAATCGCAGGGCAAAGGCAACCATACAGGCCTTCACAAATACAGACACTCCGTCATCCGACAAATAAAATAAATACTTGTTAAAATAAAATAAAATTTAAAAAAAAACGAAAGAAAACAAAACAAAACAAAAAAAACAAGAGGGAGGGGAGCAAAGGGAAAACCAGCTTCGGCACAGTCGCCACCAAAATTTCTTAATTACAGCAAGCTAGGTAGGTCCTGTCTGGCAGCAGAGCCCAGATAAATGACATCCTAACATGCAACCATTTCGGCAGGGAAATTAGGGAAATTAGCCTCCATTGAGGCTGGAGCTTTTGTTTGTTTGTTTGTTTGTTAGGGTTTTTTTAAGGAAATTATTTGTGCAGGAAAAAAATATCAAAGTGATACATTGAAGATCGGTGCTTTTTAGCCTAGTCTTGGGAAAAGTACTCTGAGCTGCAGTGGTTTCCAATGTTGATCAAACATAAAAGGCTATTACCCCTGATCGGGCAGACTGAGTAGTTAAAAAATGAGGGAGTACACAAGAATTGCATTTGTTCTAAAACCCCTCTTACAAAATGCATAAGCAGCTGCTGGGGAATAGGATATATATAAATCCTATCCTATATATATATATATATCATATATATATGATCCTGCTAGATGCTTTATCTAGAGAGCCTTTTTCTCCAAAGCTAACTAAGCAATAATGATGTTAGCTTTGGAGAATAGTGTTCTGATCCATATCTTCTATATCTTTTATTACTTTTTCTCTGCCTCATGTTTTCTGTTTTCTTCATCACTGAAAATGTTATCGGAATGACTGTAGTGGCTTGCCACAAAGACTGTCACTGTTGTAGTCCAGCCTACAGTATATTGGAAAGTTTCTACGCAAATAAGTAGACTGCAAAGAAACGCAACTGCGTTTGCAAACCGATACACCTTCCCGGCGTTGTCAAATCCCGCTTCTTCGCAACTAGGATAATTTCACAGCAAAAGAAAATTGGAGAAGTGCTGTAGAAACCGCGTGGATTTCGGTGCTGAGCCCTACAGGGATACGCTGCCTGGCCGCTGCAAGGCTCTGCCTGTACTTTGTGCCCACATCCTTTCTGAAATATTAAAACCCACACTGAAAGCATGTTTGGGTTTTCCTTAGGATAATACAATATGCACGTGTGTGAGAGCACTTATATAGATAGAGATATCCATCAGTCATCTTTGCAAGCATGTGTGCTTACGTATAAGATCTATGTGTATATACATCAGTTCTGCATCTGGACTAGTTTTTCACTTTCGTACTCAGTTTACACCCAGACGCGCAGGCATATGTCTATATACTTATATAAATGTACGTCTGCGTTTCTGTTCTCTGTGCATGTCCCCACGCTGGGTCCAGCCCTACATTCCCCGTCCTTAGGAAACACGAGGCTGACTCCCGGCTTCCCTTTTATATTTCCCCGCCGAAGCTAGCTCCCCGGTACCGCAGTGAGCTGTTCCTTGGCGGGCGGCGTCATCGGCGGAGCCTGCCGCCTCCCTGCAGAGTTTTCCCCGCCGAGATCCAGCAGACACAGCCGCAGAGCCCCAGGGCCACAGCAAGCACCCGTGTCCAGGAATCACCTCCGAGAGCAAGCGGGTAGGCAGTCCCTTCTCCACACCGGGACCGCGACGGCTCATCTCGTCTCCTCTCTCTTTGAGTTGATTCCCCACAGAGGGGCATATTGACCCTCATTCCCCATCCCAACGCTTCCCCTCAAGGCATTCCCACAGGCTCTGCAGTGGCTTCGCAGAGCACACTGAGCTGCTGTAGAAATTGGACTTGCGGTTCTTGCTGCCTCCTTTCGCAGACTCCCCCATCTCTATCTTTCCCTTTCTTTAATTTATGACCTCTCAGCTCCTGTTGACACAGTTTTCCACACTGCCTATATTGTAGGATTGCATTGTAATATACGCCGATTCAGACTAGCCGTCAGCCAACACACATAAGTGTGGGTATTTGATAGTTCGCAGCTATTTAGTAATGCTCGGCTAAATTTGAAGATGACAACAATTCGTGTCGCCTAAAAGTTACCCATTAATTATATCCTGAGATCCATTTTCCTTTTGTAATTTCTTCAAACTTACCAAAGCAAAAATACCTAAATAGTTACGGGAGATTTCCTCCTGGCCTGGCTGTTAAACAAATATTTAACTATTCCCTTTCAATAGCTAAACCTGGTTTCCGCAGATGCTGGTCTTTTTTATTGCAGAAGCAGGAATGTGGCGAAATATTTATATATTTGTTAGTAAAAGCTAGAAAATAAGCTCTGAACATGCTGTAAAAAATATTCGGTTACTTACCGATCAGACCTGTTAAACAAGCATGAAACGGATGTCAGGAGAATAAGTGAGTCGGGTGAATACTGGTCGAGATGCGTAGGCGCAGGCAGCAAGCTGGAAGAGAATCAGTTAGACTCGGGTTTATTGTTAGTGTTTCAAAGCAATTCTTTCTGGAAGAAAATACCGTCCCTGGCCAAGCCCTGAGCTCCCTGCTCCTTCGGCAACTCAGCAGCCGCGAAGCCTTTGCTGACTTGGATCGCAAGCCCGATGACTGACAAAGCAGAGGAACTTCGTCTCCCTCCTCACGGGAACTACTGATCTCTTTGTATATACTAACCGGTAATAAAAAGTATAAGCCGGAGCGCTGCTGGGGCATGCCTATCACACCGGGCGACCGACGAAGTGCCCTCCGAATCTGTCTTTATTTGCTCTTCTACCGCGCGGACATGAAGCATTTTGTAAAAGCAACCTCGGAGCGTATCAAGCTCTCGCATAGATTTTTGCCAATAAATTCTTTGGATCCATACTGTACCTGGTTTGAGATTATCCGATATTAAAGTTTTAATGAGTTTGATGGTTTTTTGGTTGTTGGTTTGTTTTGGTTTTGGGTTGGGGTTTTTTTGTTTTGTTTTTAACGCCGATTTTACAGTAAGGCATCTGCTAAACACTTGCATTAACCTCTGCCTCCATGATAATTTTTCCCCCCTTGTTTTAATTACATTATGGATGCGGAGGGGCAGCCAATCTTAAAAGAGGAGCTCGGCAATTAGCAGGGCGAACATCAAAAAGTTTTATTGCGGAGTGAGGCGGGCTCCGCCCCGGCCGCCAGCCATTGGCCGCCACGGCTTCTGACGACATATATTAACCCGAGCGGCCCTAAACATGTAGCTGTACATGGAGATCGTGCCGGGGAGCCCTGCCAGTGCCCCGCGCTGCGCTGAGCCCCGCCGCCTCCGCCACCCACCGCCGCGCCCGGCCGAGCGGTGCGGATGCCCCAGAGGAGCGTCGGGGCACTGACTCCCGCGGCAGAGCGGCGGGCAGGGATGCTTGAGCCAGCCCGGCACTGACGACCCCCGCCCGCCCGCCCCGAGCTGGGGGTGCATGGAGGGGGGCCGCGTGTAAGTAGCACCCGGCCGCGGCGGACTTGGCGAGAGCTGAGGGAAGCAAGAGGCGAGGAAGATCCCGGGCTGGAAAGCCAAGCCATTTTGTTTTGGTCGACTCCTCTCCATAGCATTTTTTAAAAATAATTTTTATTTTCTGTGCGCGCTTCCTCGAAGACCCAGTCCCGGGCGAGGAGGAGGTGGAGGCACAACGCATGAGCGGCGGCGGCGGCGCCTGGGGAGGGGGGATCGCTCGGGCACCGGCGGGGACTCTGCAGCAGCGTCCTATGGAGAGGCAGCGGGCAGCGGGGAAGTGCTGAGGGGTGAGCGGCGGGAAGCATCTCCCGCCGGTGCGGCGGGGGGTGGGGGGCGGGCGGGGAGGAGAAATCTTTGTTTTGGGGCCCGGAGGGGCGGGGTGGGGTGCGTTAGGGAGCGGGGATGAGTCTAGTGGGCGGCTTCCCCCACCACCCGGTGGTGCACCATGAGGGCTACCCTTTCGCCGCCGCCGCCGCTGCCGCCGCTGCCGCCGCCACCCGCTGCGGCCACGAAGAGAACCCCTACTTTCACGGCTGGCTTATCAGCAGCCACCCGGAGATGTCCCCCCCCGACTACAGCATGGCTCTGTCCTACAGCCCCGAGTACGCCAACGGGGCGCCGGGCATGGACCACTCCCATTATGGGGGGGTGCCGCCCGGGAATGGCCCGCCCGGGCTCGGGGGGCCCCGGCCAGTGAAGCGCAGGGGCACGGCGAACCGCAAAGAGCGGCGCAGGACTCAGAGCATCAACAGCGCCTTCGCGGAGCTGCGGGAATGCATCCCAAACGTGCCCGCCGACACCAAGCTCTCCAAGATCAAAACCCTCCGCCTGGCCACCAGCTACATCGCCTACCTCATGGACCTGCTGGCGAAGGATGACCAGAACGGGGAGGCGGAGGCCTTCAAGGCAGAGATCAAGAAGACAGACGTGAAGGAAGAGAAGAGGAAGAAAGAGCTGGTCAGTGCTATGGGACGGGGCGGGACGGGGAGGGGGAGCCGTAGAGAGTAGACTGCTCAGCCGCCCGCCGGCGACTCATCCCCGAGCACCAGCGCTCAGCGGGATCGGGTCGTCGGGTGATGTCCATGGGTGATGTCATCGATCCCACCGGTCCCTGGACATGCATGCCGACAGAGACCCTGAAAGGGCACGGCCCTGGGCGGCCTCGGCGCCCGCGGATCTATCAGAGAGCCAGGATCAGGCCCGGCAGCTGCGAGCAGCCGCTGGGGAAACGACGCGACAGTAGGGACCCCGGAGGGGTCCTTTCCCGGGCTTGGGCTTGTCCCAGATCCCAAACCGTGATCCCGCCAGAGACAAACCTCCACTCTCTTAAATATAAGGCTAGAGACACGTTTAGCTGCTAGGCTAAGCCCGGCTTTAATAGGCTCGGCATCGCGGGGCTTTCCCGCCCAAGTGCTCTGCGCTTGAACTTTCTTGGATTTGAGCGGAGGAGTCGACTTTAACGAGACAGCGAAAGCCCAGTTTCTTGTAGGCCCTACAGAAAGTTCGGGCGATATTCTTAGATTTCTGTGGCCGCAGGCCCGATGTTTTGCCCAGCTGCGTTTTGTTCACTCCCGGCTCCTTCACGGAAGCCGGGAAGGGATGATTTAGCTCGGGCCTTACTGCCATCCCTATCTCCTCGCAGATGCGTGGCATCTTTCAGTCAGCAGCCCTCTCCCCATGTCTCTGAGCCCAGGAGCCCAACACCGGCGGTGGCTCGGAGAGGGGTTCAGCCGCCCAAAGTCCCCGGGGCCGCTCCCACGGGCGGCGGCTTCACCAATGGCTGGACCCCTCGGAGGCCGCTTCGCTTTGTCCCCTTGCAGCTCCATGCACGGGCAGGAGGCCGTGTCTCCTCGTAGCTGTCCATCTCAAGGCAGGGCAAAGGCGATCTAGAAAGAGAAGGAGTACCTCTAACCTTTTGTTTTTCCTCTCCTCCTTCTGTGTTTTCTCTTTCTTTCTCTTCCTTTGCATCCTGTTTCCCCAGAATGAAATCTTGAAAAGCACAGTTAGCAGCAACGATAAGAAAACCAAAGGAAGGACTGGCTGGCCGCAGCATGTCTGGGCTTTGGAGCTCAAGCAATGAGTACGGCAGGACTGGAGAAGCCGTCCTCTCAGTCTCAGTAGTGAGCTCTCCTGAGGACTCTTTGTATTTGGAATCGTCCAGTTTATTTATGTGCAATTTCTTCCCCAACCCCCCAAAAATGTGGATATTTGAAGGAGAGGGAAAAAGCATTCCATATATGAAGAGGAAACTCCAGCTTGGTAAGGGGTAATGTCTCTAATAGTTTCGTGAATGTTATTTGCTCTGTATAAAACACGGGGAAAACAGAACAATACAAAAGGAAAAAGGAAAAAAAGAAAAAAAATCCCTCCCTGGCATTAGTGTGTATGTGAAGTGTATCTTTAATACTTGGCCTTTTGGATATAAATATTCATGGGATTATAAAGTTATATTTCAACAGAAGCAGTTGCACCAATGTTGCGATTGACTCGGTATTTAGTGTTGTAATTTTGTTGTGGTCGTTCAGCATTTGAAGATGTTTTCAGCAGTTATTGGTTATGTGCACTTCCGCCCGTAAGGGAAAAAAGTGGAATCTAATTAATATTGAAGGTGTAAACGTTGTAAGTACTCAATAAACCACTGTGTGTGTTTTTTACAAAACAAAACAAAAACAAAAACAAAAAAATCAAAAAAAAAAAAAAAAAAAAAAAGAAAGAAAAAGAAAAGAAAAAAGAAAACCCAGATCTTTTTATGTTTTATACCTCAAAATGTTTTGAATAACAGCGTTGTTTATGGCTTTTTTTCATAATATTTAAAATATTCGGAAGTAAACTAAATTATAAAGATGGCTCCTAAGTTTATTTTTAAACAAGTGACTGAGGGAAAGGAGGGGTAGAGGGAGGGATCTCGCTAGCCCCGTGTGTGTTGAGCAGAATCCGGCAGCTCAGCTGAACAGAAATTCCTTGTGGTGGTGTTCTCCATGCAGGAGACCTACTGCTAACGGGAAACGGACAAGGGTGCAAACCCCGGGTGGATCAGTAATGACAGGGATGAGCGGTTTTCTCACGGCCGGGGCTCGGGCGGCAGCGGTGCCAGGCGCTGGCGGGAGCCGAGCTCTGAGCGGGGCCGGGAGGCGGGGGTGGCGGCCCCGGAGGGGTGCCAGGAGCAGGCGAGGGAGGCTGGAGAGCTTTGCTCGGAGTGATTAGGTAGCAGGTAATTTTACGTCAAGGAAGAAAGAGTGAACAAGGCAAGGGATTTGAGGGGTGGAGGGAGATACGTAAGATTTACAACGAGCTATGGTGAACTTAATATTAACTTTGTGGTTCCCAAAACTCTCCTGGGTTGCACGTTTCCAACCCGCCAGAGAGCATTATATTATTTTTTAAATTGTTTTGTTTTGTTTTGTTTTTTCCTTGACTGCAAGCTTCTATATCCAGTTCTGTGGTTCTTTCTGGTACGTTTATCTATTCCCTAATGTGATTTTCTTCCCCAGTATCTGCATAGTTATCTCTCGCCCCATCTGCTTACACCTTAACAAAGGTCCCGGTGCCTGACTAGTGGCTCCTCTGCTCCCCGGTGCCCGAGCGAGCTGTAGACATTCAGTGCTAGGAAATGAGGGTCATCGTCCTGTATAGTAGGCAGGCAATAAAAACAAATGAAAAATTTTTACAGAAAGAAGCTGCTCTAGGTACTTCTGGAAATTCCCGATTAAGCACCAAGTTTCCCACCTTTTCCATAATAAAATTTGGGCTCGTGTTTTAAATCCTTATTTAAATCATCTCAACTTAAACCAAGCTGGCTCTCTCTCCAGGTCCAGGGCTGCCTACCTGCCTGCCTTCCTCTGCCTCCGCGCCTAAGGAAGTGGCTCCCGACGAGACCCGGCACTAAGCGTAGGTAGATGTGCAATTGCCCATAAAAAGATAAGGGAGCCCCTGCGCCGTTTCGCCGCCCCTGCTGACAGTGGGAAGGTTGCAGGGTTACAACAACGAGACAAAAGTGATGTGCCCTCCCTGCCGTCGGGTCAGGCAGCCCGAGTCTACGTTCCGGCGTGGGTCTGTGTTTACAGACACTTGCTTTTTCTTATAGCACAGGGAGAAAGAATCTTCCCCCTTGATTGCTTTTCTTTGCCTGTTTGTTGCCCAGCTGATAAACTGTAGCATCTCGGACCTCCGCTCTGTCCAAACTTTTTTATTTTATTTAAAAGTCATGACAAAAAAATATGAGTGGGGGGCAGTGCGTGTGGCGAGGGATGGCTGAGGGTGCTGCAGTACCGCACATTCCGGGTCCTGAGCAGCCTCTCTGCATATGTGGTGTCTTCCCTTCACCGAGTCGCCGGGATGCAGCTGCCTTGGGGGACGCGCTGCAGGCCCAGGTGCCGAGACGCCCGCAGCTCCTCCACCTCACCGCCTCGAGAATCTCCTCTCCGATATTTCCCCATGAAAATTTTTCCCTTTTTGAAACGCTGATTTCTCGGAGCCAGGAGCTCCTCTGGATCCTCCAGGGAAGATCTCTTCTGATTATTCGCTAATGAGGATGTTGCCATTTTCTCAGGAGCAGTCATTGCCGTAGCTAAGTCACAAGAGTCCTAGACAGGCCGGAGCCGACAAAAATGTAGGTTTTGACGTTAAAAGCTAAATGGGGAAGCAGAAGCTAAATTGATGGTAGATGGGGATTTCAGTGCCCTGGCCCCAGCTTTCCGCCGGCAGAGCCGAGGCCTGATAACAGCGGAGCGCTGCTCCCGCAGCCTGCCCGAACCTGAGGGCATCGCTGCTCCAGCAGAGAATCCTGAAGTATTTAGGGAAGCTTTTTCAGAAGTGAAAAGCACATAGGAAGAGGGATGGCAACCAGTATCCCTCTGTAACATTTCTCATCGTTGTGTGGGTCAGAGGAGGAAGAAAAAGAGGAGGGCACCGGGGCCGTCGGGGTGCAGTTGGGTAGTTGAAGCACAGAGAATAACATTTTAATATTTTTTTTCTTCCTCTTGAAAACAAACATCAATAAATTCCCCCGGGTGGCGTTCCGCCGCCCCCTGCCCTCTCAGGAAGCATCCCCTCTGCTCTCCGGGGTGCAGGCCCGGCTGCACGCCAGACACGCCGCGGTCGCTCCCCCGCAGGGAAGGAGAGGACCGATGCACCGTGTCTTCTGGGGAGGGAAGAACAGGAGGGGGGAAAGAGACAAGGACGCTCGGTTTAGGCAAACAGCAGCGGGAGGGGTTTAGAGCTGGCGGCGGTTTTGAGGAGAGGAGAGGCAGAGAGGGACTGGCCCAATGCCCCCCTGTTGGTAGTGAGCCCAGGCTGTTGTGAGGTTTGGGAAAGGGGATGAGGATGTTCCTGCAGCGTGAGGGATCCCGAAAGACTCCCAAACCTGCCCCAGCATTTGGGGTTGATTCATGTGTCCTCTGCGCTATCAGACGTGAGCAAGGAAGATAAACTGTGGAGAGGTTTGATGTTTTTCTGGGGGGGTGTTTTTTGTTTGTTTTGTTTTAATGGGGGGGGATGTTTGGTGGTTTTGTGTGT